>NC_042957.1:24354255-24654255 GCF_901001165.1 Salmo trutta
ACCAGAGACAGGGTATCCTAATGATCAAATGTTTTAATACAAAGCATCTTATACAGAAAGTATAGTTCTGTACTGGTATGTTTACTCACATCTGCTCTTAATAATAGAATAGATCTGATATACAGTGGGAATGTCAAATCCAAGCAATGGTTGTAATGAAGAACACTTGTAGAAAACCCAGACATCCTTGAAAAACCGAAGTCACAATAACACATTTGTTAAATAATAAGTTCATATCCTCCAGTGGAGTTAATACAAGAATTATCTTAAGTCTATTGTGTTGGTGAAAAAAAATGTCCACACATTTCTGTGAAGCTGAGCTCCCTCTGGTTCTCAAAGCTTCATAGGGCCATACAGATCTGTATACAGTGTTGGCCTAAGCATGTGCATCACCGAGTTCCTCAGGGCAATAGGCAACACTCCATGCAAAGTACCCATTATGGCCAGCATCTCCCATATTAGCCCTTACCTGAGGGAAGTGTACACAGCATAAAAGAGCTGCCATTGTGTAAGTCTACAGTGGCGGGTGAGGGGCATGGCCTCATGAAATACAGCCATGCTCTCACCCCCTGGCATGGTTCCAGCTGAGCTCAGTCCTTGGCATCACCCACCCCGTCTGCGTTGATGGCAAACATGGCTTCAGACTCAGGGAGGCAGGGCGAGTCATAGATTTTGCAGATCCTGGTCTCCCCACGGCCTTTCCTCAAGTACAGTCTAAAAACAAGCAGAGGTTTAGCTAAATTGCTCTAGAACACCAGGGGCTTAACAAGTGGTATGCTATATTAGAAACCATTAGAACATAACAGATGGGGAACAGAATGTAAAAAAAAAAAACGGATCCCAATTCTTTATTCTGCAAAGCCCAATGGAGCTACTCACCGTGTAGTTGACGCATGTGCCATGATGTTGCCCCCGATGGGTTTTTTAGGGTCTGCCGAGAACATAGCAGCACCGTCTACCTGGGCCACCACCTGATTGGTTATCACTACGGCAACACCAAACTGACAAGGCGAGAGAGACAAAGTTTAGCATTATGACCGTATTGTGAAGAGAGTTGTGCACACACATAATGGGCCCATAAAGTAGAGTTCAGAACATTACTGACAAATGTATTTTATTAGATCGTCACCAGAGTCATGGATAAGGAATTCAGCAAACAGACAAAGCCCCTGTAATTCTAACCCTGGCCTTACCTCATCTGCTAGCCTCAGCAGCATTCTCAGGAAACGTCCCAGGTGGCCTTGCCGTGCAGCGAGCTCTCCCCTCCCTGAGTAGTCTGTCCTGTAGAGGGCCATGGCACTGTCCACTATCAGCATGGCATACCTGAGAGAGAAGGGGCCATATGGTTAGAGACCTATAGCGTTGCAGACTGGGTGACCAGAGGGTAGTGGCCTTATTCTAGATCACTTCAATTCATGTCATAAACAATACTATCAATATGGAAGGAAAACAAGGAATGTGAGAAATAGAAAAACATTTGAAGGATCAGAACCCTCAGGAACAGGGTTAAGGGAGGGATAGAGAGATCGAGGGGAGGCAGGGATAGATCGAGGGGAGAGTATGGATAGAGGGGAGGATGGATGGATAGAGGGGGGAGGATGGATAGAGGGGATGGATGAGGGATGGGGGGGATGGATAGGGATAGGGGGGAAGGATGGATGGATAGAGGGGGGGTGGTCTGACCTAGACTCTGCCATCATGGCTGAGGCTTGGTAAAGCAGCTGGGTCTGGTGGTCTGTGTTAAAGGCCCTAGCGTAGGCTACGTTGTCCAGAACGTCACTCCCAACAAGTCCATACCTAATAAAAAAACAGAACATTCTAGTGTGGTACAGTTTTCTGAAGGAAGTACTGCATGTACTATGGTAACTCTCTGAACAGACATAAATTGATGTGTGTTATTCCTGTAGTGGAATAGTGTTCCTCCAAATTTCACTCTGTCAGTGTCATATAACCCAGTAGTTACTCCATTGTTATTGTGTTGGTCCATGAGAGAACTCACCTCTCTGCTACAGCCAGTAACCTCTCTGGTCTGAAAGTCCCCTCAGTGTCAATGTACATGGCTTTGCCCTCTCCACCACCCTGGTCAATGGGCAACTGAGTTGGGGGAAAACATTACAGAACAAGAACGCAAACAATGTCCTGAGAGTGCTATTGTCATAAGATGTCAGCAGATGTGATTGGGATGAGATAGGAGTATACAGCCAAGTCTACCTTTGTTAGTGCTAAATAATGTCATGGCAAGTACCTGACAGGTGACTGCAAGGGTGTGGCACAGTTGCGTCTTTCCTGTCCTGAACTCTCCAAACATCTCTGTGATGGAGCCCGTCTCTATCCCACCTGAGAGAGAGTGAGAAAGCCTTTCATACCCATGATAGTGACAAATAAAAATGGGCAAGTGGAAAAACAGAGTCATGACTAAGGTTCTAAGTAACTGGTAAAGAGACCCCATCCTCACCCTGTAACAGCTTGTCCAGCTCTTTGGACCCAGTGGAGATCTGGATGATTTCAGCTCGGCGTTGGTGGAACTCTGTTGCTGTGGTGAAGCCCATGGGCACTAGTTTGGCAGCTTCAGCCTGAAGGAGTTACCATAGAGGTATAGGAACATCATTCAGTCAATAGCAGGCCTAATATCAGCTGTGGGCAACCCAAAATGAGCAGAAAATAAAAACTCAGATTGGTAAATGAAGGTGACCTAACCAGGACTTTGTCTGCTTTGGCCTCACTGATCCCCTTGATGTTGAGCAGCTCCTTCTTGGGGGCATAGGCCACTGCCTCAATGGTGTGGAACCCCGCATCCTCCAGTTTCTTTAGGTCACTGGCACTGATGCCACATTGCTGTGTGGAGACATTGCAAATTACACTACCATCATGCATTTGACGTTTAGACATTTTAATATTGATCATCAGTTCTGCCTAGTACAGGGAATATCCTCAGTCAATATCAGCCAAACACACATCTAATACTGTACCCAGATAAATTAGTATGGGCATAAATGCTCCAACACCTACCTCAAGTCTGCTCAGTGGCTGTGGTCCAAAGCTCTCCTCCTCTACCTCTGCCTCTGCCTCTGCCTCTACCCTGGCCTCGCTTCTCATAGCCATCTTTTTTTATGGACAGGCGAGGTATGTCTGTTAAGTTCATAAAATAAGTTGTTTTCACAGAGGATGAAACGGAAAGGCATATAGTCGTTTCCTTCTGTGTTAGTTACTGAGGCGCACTCATATGCTATTAAACTTGATCAAGACAGGGTTGTTTCCTTGTTGGAATGGAATCCAAAATAATTCTAGTTAGCTAGTTTACACAACTGGAAATTGCAACTGACTTGCTAACTTAGTCAAGTTATTGATGACTTTTGCGCATCTTGTTATCACATAAAACTGTACTTGAACATATAAGACTTAACTAGACAGGTGTTGTAGTGATTATTATTATTTTTTACTAACGTTAAATACTGGACTTGAACAGTCTTTGAATATGACCGATATTGTGTTATGAAACGTAGCTAGCTTACGCTATTTGTTCAGCTCAGCCAACAATGAAATGGTCTATGACTTGGCTTACGTGTACTTCACTAACGCTAACTGAGTTATCCACATTTCGCTCAAAATAGTCGCTAGCTTATGTTAATTTAAAGTGATGAATAGGATGTCCGATGTTACAATAACAGCGTCCACTTACCACCAGTTTCTCTTGCTTTCCTTGAACAAAAATCTCCCGCTCGCAAAATCAACTTAGCTATTGAGCGTGCTACGTAAATACGCTGTCCTTTCACTCGAGGGCTGGGTTTTCACTAGTAACCACAGCCACAAAGTTGGTCAAAACAAAATTCGCTCTTTGGTATTAATTCAAGGTTAGGCATAAGGCTAGAAGTATGCGAGTATGGTTGGGGTTAAAATCAAATTTTAAAAAGAGAAACTGTAGAAATATGCAGGATTTATGACTTTGTGTCTGTGGTAACTAGTGACGACCAGAGCGCTGGGATTCTTCTTCATCTCTAATATAAAAGTGGTCCGCAAACAAACGTTAGAGGTGCATGCCGCCATCTACTGTACCCGGGTGTAAAGTCAATCACAGATCACAGATATTAGAATTGAAGTAACCAAACATTAAATGTCCAATGCAGCCTTTTTATGACAATATCAAATAATTTCTGGGTAACAATTAAGTGTGATTGTTTTTCAATTAAAATCGTCAAATAGAAACAAAAATAGCTTCTGCGCAAAGACGAATTTCTCAAAGAATTTTGCTAGGACTGTCTAGGAGTGGTCTGAGTGGGGAGGGGAAAACTGAAAACTAGCTGTTATTGGCAGAGAGGTTTGGAACTCTCTTTCTTATAGACCTATTAACTAATTTACCGCCTGGTAATATCACCAGGCAGGCCAACTCCATCCCACCAAAACAGGCTGAAATTTCAGGTGGTCCTTTCAAACAGCTCTTACACTAAAGGGGCATAATTGTCCTTTTCACAATTTGTCAGTATTATTCCAACCTCATTCTGTAGAAATATATATAAAACACAGGAAAATCACATTGTTGACTGCACTGGGCCTTTAAGAAAACCTAACCCTCCTACTCCTACCTGATCCTGCACTACTAAGAAAATAAAAAAGAGCCCTACTAACTTCTAACAAACCCTTCCAACCCCATCCAACCTCAATAACCCTACACATTAATCTTTCCCTCTCTTCCACATACAACAATACAATAGCACATGCTCCATAGTTTCATCAACCATATACACCGGCCGTACAGAAACCATTCACATGCTTGCCAACCAAATGTAATTACACATTTAATGTACAATGTCCTAGGCGCAACCGAGCAAACACCACCTCTTCCTTCCTAAACTGACCTTTGAATCTTGGTCCACCATCCTTTCTTTGGAGGGCATATAAATGCCGACGTTTGGCTCGGAGTCCCAACTCTTCTGCCACACAAAATGGCTCTGATCTTACATTTGGCCTCACCTCTACCCAGTGGAGCACGGATATCAATTTTAACTTGTGTTAAAGCCCTTTTGGCTATATATTTTAGCAACAAGATATAAGATAAACAGAGTAGCAGCAGCTTGTATGTGAGTGAGTGTGCTTGTGTGTAAAGTCAGTATAAATGTATGTGCATATTATGTGTGAATGAGAAGATGATGGAGTGTGAGTGTGTAGGACCCTGTGACTGTGCATAGAGACAGTTCAAAAATAAAGATACAAGGTTAACTCAAATAGTCCATGTAGCTATTTTGTTAGCTATTAAGCAGTGGTGTTTGGGGTTAGAAGCTATTCAAAAGCCTGTTGGTGTCAGACTTGATGCACCGGTACCTCTTGCCGTGCGGAAGCAGAGAGAATAGTCTATGGCTTTAACGATTTTCCGGGCCTTTCCTTCCACCCTGCCTGATATACACTATACACAAAAAGGTATGTGGACGCCCCTTCAAATGAGTGGATTCTGCTATTTCAGCCACACCCGTTGCTGACAGGTATATAAAATCGATCACACAGCCATGCGATCTCCATAGACAAACATTGGCAAAATGGCCTTACTGAAGAGCTCAGTGACTTTCAACTTGGCACCGTCAACAAGTCAGTAGGTCACATTTCTGCCCTGCTAGAGCTGCCCCGGTCAACTGTAAGTGCTGTTAGTGTGAAGTGGAAACATCTAGTAGAAGCAACAACGGCTCAGCCACGAAGTGGTAGGCCACACAAGCTCACGGAAGGGGACCGCCGAGTGCTGAAGCGTATAAAAACGTCTGTCCTTTGTTGCAACACTCACTACCGAGTTCCAAACTGCCTCTGGAAGCAATGTAAGCACAATAACTGTTTGTCGGGAGCTTCATGAAATGGGTTTCCATGGCCGAGCAGCTGCACACAAGAATAAGATCACCATGCGCAATGCCAAGCGTCGGCTAGAGTGGTGTAAAACTTGCCGCCATTGGACTCTGGAGCAGTGGAAACGCCTTCTCTGCAAAGGGGGGACCAACTCCATATTAATGCTCATGATTTTGGAATGAGATGTTCGATGAGCAGGTGTCCACATACTTCTGGTCATGTAGTGTAGATGTCCTGGATGGCAGGGAGCTTGGCCCCAGTGATGTACTGGGCTGTCCGCACCACCCTCTGTAGCGCCATGCGATCGAGGGAGCTGCTATTGCCATACCAGGCAGTGATGCAGCCAGTCAAGATGCTCTCAATTGTAGAGCTATAGAACCTTTTGAGGATTTTAAGGCTCATGCCAAACTCCTGATGAGGAAGAGGCGGTATCACGCCTTCTTCAAGACTGCGTGTGTTTGGACTATTTTAAGTCTTTAGTGATTTGGACACAGAGGACCTTGAAGCTCTCCACCTGCTCCACTGCAGCCCCGTCAATGTGGATGGGGGAGAGCTCGCCTCCCATTTCCTTTGGGCTAGGATTTGAAAGTGTTGGGTTATTTTGTACCTCAATGGCTGGGTTGCATCTCTAAATCAAATTCCTCACCGTGTTTCATTCCCTTGATCTGCACCATTTAGAATCTTTCTCTGCACTGATCTGAAAAAACACAGTGTATATGGAAACAAGCAAAATGAAATGGGCAAGGAGCACTATTATAGCCTATGCTGTTGCTAGTCCTACTCATTACAAATCAGAGACGATGAAGAGGAGACCACTTTAGACTATTGCGATGAAGCCATATGAGCATACCAGTATGTCAATGTAATGATCCTGTTGACTTTCCATACTATGAAATAATTTCGGTATGATTGTCAAAACAATATAACATGATCTGTTTCCCCCATTTGCTCATAGAAAGGGTAATGAAGAGCCAAGTTTACAGATATAACATGAGTAAAAGTTGTATTAATTGTCAATCATTATTAAAATGTTAAGACAATTTGTGTTATTCAAGCGCTTTTCAGTTGTCAATGTCATTCACTCCATTGTTTTTTTCGAGGCAATACATCAAAGGTGATATGTAAATGCCAACTTTTACAATACAAGATAACTATTCCTCCCTTAAAAATGATACAATAATTATCAAAATGTACAGTAGACAACATTTAAAACTATCACATAGAATACATAATGGGGTGGTTCATGAGCTGAAATAAAAAAAATCCCAGAAATGTTCCATACGCACAAAAAGCTTATTTCTCTCAAATTTTGTGCACAAAGTTGTTTACATCCCTATTATAGAGCATTTCTCAAGACAATCCATCCGCCTGCCATGTGTGGCATATTGTCTGTGAAGGGGTGGGTGGGGCTGAGGAGTATTTCTGTTAGTAAAAATCCCTTTTGTGGGGTAAAACTCATTCTGATTGGCTGGGCCTGGCTCCCCAGTGGGTGGGCCTGGCTGCCCAGTGGGTGGGCCTATGCCATCCCCGGCCCACCCATGGCTGCACCCCTGTCGAGTCATGTGAAATCCATAGATTAGGGCCTAATGAATTTATTTAAATTGACTGATTTCCTTATATGAACTGTAACTCAGTAAAATCTTTGAAATTGTTGCATTTCTATTTTTGTTCAGTGTACATATTTTCATTCACTACATGGAATATAGCACCATTATTGACTAGAGCTGGTCTCACAGCAGACATTCATGGATCCTCTTGATGATCTTGATCAAGTAGTTCTTGGCTGGTGTTACTGATGATACAATGTCCTCCACCTGGTCTTTCCTGTATAGAAACAATGAAAAGAGTGTTAAAGTTGTTTAAGGTGCCCTGATGCAACAAAGTACAATCAATTGCCTAGAAACAGAAGTGTGCAGGAGAAGATAAACCTAAGTCTTACATTGTGTTTCCAATGTGATTTTGTCAGTTCTGCACATGAAGGAGACATATGGGGTAGGTGGAGGTAACAACTACGGTCATCTCGAACTTGGTAAATGTCTTCAGATTAGAAAACAGGTTTCGAACTCTGATAAAAATAAAAATGTTTTCATTCAGATATCTATTATATGTATCTATATATAGGAAATGTCCAAGAACGGTCAGTCCCATTTCAGTCAACATACTCTGGTGGTCTGATATGAGGGTAAATGTTCTTTCTATAAGTTGTATTTCTACATTATGGTGTGTGATCCATCTATAATGGCGCCGGAAGAGATGGCTGGCGTTTTACGGTCCCCTATAACCAATTGTGTGTGTTTTTTCACATTATTTCTAACTTATTTTGTACATAATGTTTCTGACACTGTCTCTTATGACCGTGTCAGAAACATTATGCTCTTATGAGCTTCTAGATATCAGGACAGCAATTACTCACCCCGTACTGGAAGAATATTTTTTTTCTCCCTTTAACGAGTCGGACGTGAAGGATTTACTCCAAACACCCAACAAGGCTCTCATCCACGTCATTCGCAGAAGAAAGAGACATAGATATCGGTGACATATGTCTGGGTGCCTTGTAAGGATCCGACGGCGAGTGGGTAATCTGCCTTGGAAAATATTTTCCTCGTCATCGACCCTCTGAGGAGAATGTGTCCAAAGTTTCTGATAATTCTGCTTCACTGCTAATATCTGGAAGCACTTCATTATCAATGTTGTCCATCATGGTGTTGCTCCTCAGTTCATGAGTGCCACCCAAGCAATTCTTCAGAAGTTTCCCAAAATCAGTCACACTATTGCACTCAGTCTGGTTTAGTTCTGACGGTTTGGCCCTTTGTGGGAGTGTAGGCAGGAAACCACCAAATGACATTCGTGATGTAAGGCTTTTACTCTTCCAGTTCAAAGTAGTAGTCATATTAGGTTTGACATTGTGAATAATATGGTCTGCCAATTCAACACTTGCTGGATTCTCAGTCATTAATCCCATGGTTTTAGACCCGTAATCTATAGCTGTTCAGGATTCTGTCTTTACACTGTGTTTGTTGGAGGTCCTCGCCAGCTGAGATGAAGGTGCAGTGCAGCTACCCATCACTCCAGTGGATTCATTTATCATGCGGCTCATAAGATTAAGTTTCAACTGGAGATCGGCCAAACTCATTCGCCTGGTCTTTGCCTTCTTTGAAGGTACATTATATTTTGAGACTGAAGAGGCAATGAGAGATCTTTCTGGTTTGTTAGGAATACAGGAGCGGTCTTTGTCTTTCAGATCAGGATCATTTATGTCTGCCAATCCATTAAAGTGTTCTCTAAGGTTAGTGGGGATTTCTCCAAGTTGACCCTCAGGGAGAAACAAAGAAATTGCCTTTGTGGTGGATGAAGGGCTCTTCACATCATCATTGGTGGGTGCATCATGTTGTTCAATTTGTGTTAATCCATTTGGATTCAATTGCAACAGTCTGGCTCCTTGTCAGTTCCATTTAATCAGAGCCAGAAGATGTTACTACTGCAGACGCTTTCAGCACCTAACTGAAATGTAATCCCACCACGTGCACTCTGCTCTGAGGGAGGAACTATCTGCAGGGTCCCACTCACACTGGATAAAATGTTTCCTCGCACTGAAAGGGTCATGAAGCCCCATCTTGATATTGTCAGACTCAATAACACCGGTCTGACTTCTTGTCATATCCATATAATCTGAATCCAAAAGACTGATGTTGATCGGTTTTGTGACCCACTCCAACAAAATGATTGCCCTTTTCTCTATTGAAATTCGTCTTTGAGATGGTGGACATCCTAGCCAAAGTCTCATTCCCATTGGCAGAATGACAAACATTTTCCCATATCTGTGCAGTGAGAGCTTGAGTCATCTGCATACCATTGCCATCTTCCCCGAGAAGTGTTTTAGTTGAATCCAACGTGCTGACAGATCTTCCTTTACCACCTCGGAGTGAAGGCGTTGTGACACCAAAACATCTGGCGTAAATGACCCCAGTTTGGCTCCTTGTGAATTCCATGTCATCGGTACTAAGTTCTGCTCTATCCTGGCTCTCCTCAAACCTCTCCTTTTGGTGTTTTGTTATGTGGAACAATCTGCCCGTGGTCTCATCTGTCATGTTCAGACAATTTCTGTGATCTATAGACACAGTGAGAGATTTGGTCATGTCGATACTAGTCATCCTCTGATAGATGACTGGCTCTATTGGAAGCTGACATGAAGGAGATAACTTTCCTAGTAGGGTTTTGCATGCAATTGACCACAATGAGGCTTTTGGTGTCGATGGCAACAGTTTGACTTCTAGTTATGTCCATGTCATCAGGATCCAATATGGCTACAGAAACACTGAATCCTCTGAATTTTCCCTGATGCAGAGCCCTCTCCACACTGTGAGCATCATCTGAGAACATGGCAGTCTCCATAGAGGATGGCACTAAGGATAGACCCAGGTCAAAGTTGGTACTGGGTTTGCTAAGAGAAGGCCTCTCCATCACACAAGAATTGGAATCAATTACAACAGTTAGGCTTTTTGTGATTTCCATGTCATCTGGATCAGAGGATGCAGGTTCCCATACATTACAACTTCTCTGTCCTAAAGTTATCTCCATGTTGGCCCTTCGATCAGAATGAAAGGACATCTCTGTTGTGGGGAACAAGCATTGGAGTGGCTCATTGGTCGCTGTATGGCTGTTGGCCACAATATTTCCAGTGAGGTCCTCGGTCATATCCATACCATTACAGTCTTCTGTAAAAAACACCTCTCTGAGAGAATTTCATGCAGGATAAACTGTTCCTTGTATTCCCTAGTAAGGGGATTTCGATTAGGCCTACACTTTTGAAATCAAAGGCAACTGTTTGACATCTTGTCATCTCTATGTCATCCCAGTTTGGGCATGAGGTGATATGAAAGGTCTGTTGATTTGGCTCAAATGAGATTCTGTTTTTCTTGGGAAACATCCAGGGTGATGATTCACCTTTCTTGGTCAGAGCACACACATTCTCCTGGAGAGGTACATTGAGAGCTGCAGTCATCTCCATACAATGGTCATCATCTGAGAAGATCTGGGTTTAATTGGGATCTGATGTGAAGACCACACTTCTGCTTTCAATGTTCCAAAGGGGATTTGGGCCTATCATCCCAATGGCTTTGAAGTCAATGGCAACAGTTTGGCTCCTGGTCAACTCCATTTCATTTGGATCAGTAGAGACAGATACCTGGCTGAAAGTGCTTCCCCTAAGCCGTTGCTCTTCAGACCTTACAGTTTGTAGACACTGAAATACTCCTTTGCCATCTATCAAAGTTGTATGGCTTTTTGTCAGATCCAACTGATCCAGTTCAGTTTGCATCGTAGATGTATTCATGAAGTGAGGACCTTGCCTTTTAGGGCTAACTGAGGCCACTGTACAGTCTCTCCGCGTTGTCGACAAAGCTGGAACCTGATTCTCTTTATCAACTCTAGACCTGCGCGCATTAAGCGCAGCATGGAAACATTTGTTGTCCGTTTTTTCTGGAGGCGATACAGCTCTGTGGAATGCCATTGTAGTTGAGGATTTGGGAGTTTGATTGTCCCTGGAGCCACAAGACTTTCTTCTGGATCTATATCTCTGACTGAGGTGGAAGAGATTTTAAATAGGGCACAATTCTCTGTTGAGTCCTGGGAACACACAGTCTCACTTTTCTTAATTGAAAAGTAAAATGTGTCAATAAAACCCAAAACACAGCTAAATGAAGCACTAACCTTTGACGATCTTCATCAGATGACACTCCTAGGACATTATGTTACACAATACATGTATGTTTTGTTCGATAAAGTTCATATTTATATCCAAAAACAGCATTTTACATTGGCGCGTGATGTTCAGAAAATGTATTCCCACCAAAACGTCCGGTGAATGTGCACATCAATTTACAAAAATACTCATCATAAACGTTGACAAAATATATAACAATTATTTAAAGAATTATAGATAGACTACCCCTGGATGCAACCGCTGTGTCAGATTTTAAAATAGCTTTACGGAGAAAGCACATTTTTCAATATTCTGAGTACATAGCTCAGCCATCACGAGCTATTCAGACACCCGCCAAGTTCGGGGCAACCTAAACTCAGAATTAGTATTAGAAATATTCTCTTACCTTTGCTGATCTTTGTCAGAATGCACTCCCAGGACTGCTACTTCCACAAGAAATGTTGTTTTTGTTCCAAATAATCCAGATTTATGTCCAAATACCTCTGTTTTGTTCGTGCGTACAGATCACTTATCCAAAGGCATAACGCGTGAGCGCGGAACCAGAGACGAAAAGTCAAATGTTCCATTACCGTACTTAGAAGCATGTCAAACGCTGTTTAAAATCAATCTTTATGGTATTTAACGTAAAGTTGCGATAATATTCCAACCAGACAATAGCGTATTCATTCAAGGAGAAAAAGAAGGAACAGCGTGCTCGCGTGACCGTGCATATCCAATCCCTTTGTTGCCAGGCAGACCACTCAGTAACTGAGCTCCTATACTCTGCCCAGTGACAGGAGAATGCTCAAACCACTTTCTGAAGGCTTTAGACAGCCAATGGAAGCCTTAGGAAGTGCAACATAACCCCACGGATACTGTAGTTTCTAAAGGGACTAGAAAGAAGAACTACAATTCTCAGATCCTCCACTTCCTGGTTGACTTTTTCTCAGGTTTTTGCCTACCATATGAGTTCTGTTATACTCACGGACACCATTCAAACAGTTCTAGAAACTTCCGAGTGTTTTCTATCCAAATCTACTAATAATATGCATATTCTAGTTTCTGGGCCAGAGTAGTAACCTGTTTAAATTGGGTACGTTTTTCATCCGGCCGTGAAAATACTGCCCCCTAGCCCAGAAAGGTTAATGAATTTGTAAGTACCTACAGTACCAGTCAAAAGTTTGGACACCTACTCATTCAAGGGTTTCTCTTATTTTTTTGTACTATTTTCTACATTGTAGAATAATAGTGAAGACATCAAAACTATGAAATAACACATATAGAATCATGTAGTAACCAAAAAAAGAGTTAAACAAATCAAAATATATTTTATATTCAATGTAGCCATCCTTTGCCTTGATGAAAGCTTTGCACACGCTTGGCATTCTCTCAACCAGCTTCATGAGGTAGTCACCTGGAATGCATTCCAAATAACAGGTATGCCTTGTTAATTTGTGGAATTTCTTACCTTCTTAATGCATTGGAGCCAATCAGTTGTGTTGTGACAAGGTAGGGGTGGTATACAGAAAACAGTCCTATTTGGTAAAAGACCAACTCCATATGTGACCCGTTTCAGGAAACTATGCGTATGTCACGATTCACTAATTCACAGGAGAGCCGTTTGAACGCAAAGTGTTTTTTGGCAGAAATGCCTTCTCAAACATGTGAACGAATACAATTTCAAAATTACAAGCCTAGTTGGTTTAGCCACAGAAAAAAACAGCAACCTTCCTGCTAGGCATGATTGGCTGAGATAATGAGTGGGCTGGACATGCCGAGAGATGAGTTTGGATTGGTTTACCATATAACGCGCTTCTGTCTATTTGAGCTGGTCAGTATGTTTTGGTAATCCTGTCTAATGCAGCTTATTTAAAAACATTTTTTTAAATGTATTGTGTAGTAAAAATGCATAAATGTTACTCTTCACTTTCTGGAGGACCAAGTTATGCGGAATTTGAGTATGATAGCTAAGGAGATGGAGAAAACACCTGTCTCCGATTACATCTTCAAACTAAGGGCAACCAAGGCATCCGTGACAGCATCCATCTATGATGTATACGGGTAAGCATTGTAACGTCATGAGTTGTGATGATGGTTCATTATTTAGCTAACTAGCTAGCTACATGTCTTAACAAAAGACTCCGCTATGCAAGTATCCATTTCAATAGAATGTCACTGCAGCAACTGTTGATAGACATTTGTTAGCTTCCTGCAGATTCATGCAGGGTAGCAACGTCATGAGTTATGATGTTCATTGTTTAGCTAGTTTGCTACATGTCTTAACAAAAGACTCCACTATGCAAGTAAACATTTCGGGTGAATTTGTAAATTCAGTCGGGCCATCTACTCCGATTCAGAGCTCTCTCGTCTGAGTGTGCCAGAGCACAGAATAACTGATGAATTTACGAACACTCAACACCCGTTGAATATGGCCGGTGTCAGTAAATGTCGGCAGAAAAGCTAATAAAATTTTGCCAGCAGCACAGTCACTAACACTCAGGATAACATGAAAACAACCTAACCAGCTCTGCTGGGGCGAGTACAATGGTCAGAGTGGGGTGGCTACAGCCAACAAGTGCTCAGCCTGTGGGAACTCCTTCAAGACTGTTGGAAAAGCATTCCTCATGAAGCTGGTTGAGAGAATGCCAAGAGTGTGCAAAGTTGTCATCAAGGCAAAGGGTGGCTACTTTGAAGAATCTCAAATATAAATCTATTTTGATTTGTTCAACACTTTTTTGGTTACTACATGATTCCATATGGTGTTTCATACTTTATGTATTCACTATTATTCTACAATGTAGGAAATAATAAAAATAAAGAAAACCCCTTGAATGAGTAGGTGTGTCCAAACTTTTGACTGGTACTGTATATAAACATTGGATAAATGTAGCTGTGCCATCTGAATGTCCAATTTAAAGAACCATTCCATTTTTCAGTCATAGCTTACCCTATTTCTTCGGTGTGAAATATGGAGGGGAGCATTCAACAATGTTTCTATGTCTACATTCACAAATGGAAGGCAAAACAGTTTAAGGCATCTTGGTCACAGAGTGCATTATACAGTGTATACCTAAGATATCAGAGAATCTAGGCCTACCTGTGATTGGTTGAGCCCCATCCTCAATGGAACCCATATGAACGCTTATGTTTTCTGCCACTCTTAAATAAAATTGTGTCAGTAGTAAACACATGAAAAAACACTGACATTTATGAAAGGTTGGATAAAATGAAAGTATTTAACGTGAGCAAGAAGTGCTGGATGTGTCGGAACCTACGACTTTTAAGTAAAGAACTAACTTAAAGTTAGCTAGTTAAGTTGCTCACGTAATAACGTAAATGTATCATTTGCCACATACATACCTTAGCAACTTGTTCTCAAACAATTGTAATACGTTAGCTAGTAGCCATCAAAGTTGTTGTTGGTTTTGAATTTAACCGCCCTCCCTTGAGCATGCGCAGTCGGATCAACTTCTTCAAACTGTCTGGTTTGTGTGGATACAAACGTTATACTGCGACCTCCTGGACCTCAATAAATCTTCATCCACTTTTACAACAAAAGCTGTATAAGCAAGTTTGACTCCACTTGTTATTTTAGCCCTACGTATATGAAGGTAAAATAATGTAATAAGTGTATAAGCATGTAAAGTATGATTTCCACCAGTGGCGGTCAATGCCATTTAAGATGAGGGAGGACTGTCACATTGGATGACTGTCATTCATATTCCATTCACCCAATTCAATGTAATAGCAATAGGTTTAGGCTACAACATGATACTAACATTTTCCCTGTACCCATAATGAGGTTGCTACAACCTAGCCTATGAATGAAAGTTTACAACGTAGGTGCACACAGGTCGAGAGACACGTTTCAGGTGACAGACAGTAACGTTTGTTTATCCATGTTTGTTCACTTTACAAGTCCACTTTACTTAATGCATATCCAAGGTTGACGGGTGCTAATTTCTCTGGAGAGTTCTGTGAACATCAACAGTCATGAACATGTAATTCTGAACAGCACCATCTTCCCGAATTGATAACTTTGACATAATATGAAATCTGATTGGCCCCTTAACCCCCATAAAGTCAGTCAAACATGTTGCAACGATGTTTTGAAGCGATTATTGACAAAAGGGAATATTAATCATGAATATAGAGAACGTTGTTCCATGTACAATAGATTGAGGAGTGTTCATTAGAAAAGTGGCGGTGGATTTCATGTGGATGATAGTCATGTATAATGATAGATGTTAGTCATTCTAGAGAATAATTTTAATTGAAATGTAGTCCACTCCAGATCAGTTAAACATTCCCATTTACAAAATACGGCTGAACAACTCCAACAACACTCACTGTTCTTGTTAATGACTATTGTCTCACATTAATCAGGATCAACAGTCACAAAGTGCTTTACAGATACTCAGCCTATAACCCCAAAGAGCAAGCAAAGCAGAAGCACAGTGACTACCTGGTTGAGCTTGATTAGCATGGGTCCGGGACAAAGTAGCATGCACAGTGAAATCAGGCCAGGGGTCCACAGCTGCAGTCGGAACTCCAGGAGGGGATACACAGAGAGAAGGGGGATTAGTGAAGGCATGCCTACAATCACACAGGGCCCATATTCACAAAGCATCCAAGAGTAGGAGTGCTGATCTAGGGTCAGGTCCCATCAGTCCATATCATTTGATCCATTATGAACTAAAAGGAAAAACCGATCCTAGACATGGCCATCATGGAAGGAGCCTACCCAACAAAGGCAGAGTTGTGTTTGGCAGATCTGAAGGAGGCACAACATTATTTGAATGACAATTCAGTCCACTTGACAATTCAGCAAAATTCTGGATTCTTCATGCTGATGATTTGTACAACTTAAGACATATAGCATTACAGTACAAATAGATGAAAACATAATCATATGGAAGGTAATACAGATAGGTATTGTCAAGTAATAATGTTACTGCAGATGGCTAGCTCTGTCCATGCTTTTCCTAGAAAATATCCATCTGATATTATAGTTGATTTTGTTCTAGCTCACCAAAGCAGGCATTTCTCCTCCTCGCTGGTCTGCAGATGCATGATCATGATGTTGTGGCTGTAACATTTAATAGACATTACACCAGAACAACTAGCTAGCTATATCAGATATACATTTTCATGAAAAGCAGCTCATAGCAAGCCAATAAAATGTATATTATTGCATTGGTTCGACATTGATATCTAGATATCTAACTAAGATAAAAGGTGAAATCTCAGATTTGATCTCTGTAACAGTTTGCTGTCATCTCATCTGGGTACTGCAACAACCCAATTGAAGCAACTGCACATCTAATCTTCTCCCCATCCCCTCTTGATTCTACAGGGAGCTAGCCTATTCTCCTCAAAACATCGCTAGCAAGCTAGTCATTTTACCCCTATCTCCATTAATAAATTACCTCGACTAACCTGTACCTGTAGCCTCGTTATTGTTATTTGATTGTGTTCCTTTTTACATTAGTTTATTTAGTAAATATTTTCTTAATTCTATTTCTTGAACGGTTAAGGGCTCGTAAGTAAACATTAAGGTGAGGTTGTATTCGGCGCATGTGACAAATAACATTTTATTTTGGTTTGAGCTAACGTTAGTCAACTTCAGCAGAGATCTCAGCTTGCTAACTAGAAAAGCCAACCAACTACACACCAAATATTAGGTCTGACCCCATTTAGTCAACTGGTAGATTGTTTGGTTGATATGCTGTTGGTCGAGTGAGATTTTTTTTGTTAAGCAGTTGCTCGGGTGGTTGTTGTCTTTGATGATCTTTTTGGCCTTCCTGTGACATCGGGTGCTGTAGGTGTCCTGGAGGGCAGGTAGTTTGCCCCCGGTGATGCCTTGGGCAGACCGCACCACCCTCTGGAGAGCTCTGTGGTTGCGGGCAGTGCAGTTGCCGTACCAGGCGGTGATACAGCCCAACGGCATGCTCTCAACTGTGCATCTCTAAAAGTTTGTGAGGGTTTTTGGGGCCAAGACAGATTTCTTCCACTAAAACTCACGGACCAGGCAAGGAGGGCATTAATCAGAGAGGCAACAAAGAGACCAAAGATAACCCTGAAGGAGCTGCAAAGCTCCACAGCGGAGATTGGAGTATCTGTCCATATGACCACTTTAAGCCATACACAACACAGAGCAGGGCTTTATGGAAGAGTGGCCAGAAAAAGCCATTGCTTAACTTAAGGATCGGTGTCCCGCTAGCGGGACAACTTCCTGTGAAACTGGAGGGAGCGCAATTCAAATAAATAATCATAAATATTATGGATTTTAAACATTTAGGGACATAAGTGTCTTATATTGGCTGAAAGCTTAAATTCTTATTAATCTAACTGCACTGTCCAATTTACAGTAGCTATTACAGAAAAAACATGCCATGCGATTGTTTGAGGACGGCGCCCCACATCAAAATATTTTTCCACCGGCACAGGTTTCATACATTCACACATAACGATGAAATATTCACTTACTTTTTGAAAATCTTCCTCTGATTTGTCATCCAAAGGGTCCCAACTATAACACGTACTGTCGTTTTGTTAGATAAAATCTTTCTTTATATCCCAAAAAGTCTGTTTAGTTTGCGCCATCGACTTGAGTAATCCACTTGTTCAACTTGCAGAGAAAGGAATCCAAAAATCTACCCGTAAACTTTCTTTCAACAAGTCAAAATATGTTTCTATTTACTCCTCAGATACCCTAAAATGTAATCAAACTATAATATTTATTTAGGAAAGAAGTATGTTCAATAAGAAACCGATTTTAGCAGGTGCGTAATGTCTTCATGGACCGCGCAAACATGAATTTTCAAGACAGTGTCCTTCTACTAAAACTGCTATTTCTTATTCCTTTTTTAAGTTACAAGCCTGAAACCTTGAGTATAGACTGCTGACCCCCTGTGGAAGCCATATGAATTGCATCCAGGGAGCTAATTTTCAATATGACTTGTCTCTTGCATTTCTAAGAGGATGGTCTCTCAAAAAAAAAAACATTTCCGGTTGGTTTTTCTTTGGATTTTCTACTACCATATCTATTGTGTTATATTCTCCTACAATATTTTAACATTTCGACAAACTTCAAAGTGTTTTCTTCCCAATGGTACCAATTATATGCATATCCTGGCTTCAGGGCCTGAGCTACAGGCAGTTTACTTTGGGCACATTATTCAGGCAGAAAGTGGAGAAAAAAGGGGCCTAGCCCTAAGAAGATTTATTAAAGAAAGAAATAAGCAAACACGTTTGGTGTTCGCCAAAAGGCATGTGGGAGACTTCCCAAACATATGGAAGAAGGTACTCTGGTCAGATGAGACAAATATTTTGCTTTTTGGCCATCAAGGAAAATGCTATGTCTGGCACAAACCCAACACCTCTCATCACCCCGAGAACACCATCCCCACAGTGAAGCATGGTGGTGGCAGCATCATGCTGTGGGGTGTTTTTCATCGGCAGGCACAGGGCAACTGGTCAGAATAGAAGGAATGATGGATGGTGCTAATTACAGGGACATTCTTGAGGGAAATTTGAATTTATGTATTTTTTTTAACCTCTTCATATAGTGGTTGGCAGGATATTATTTATGAATAATTTAAAACAAACTTCATTAATTTTGTTGATAAGTAGGTACACTAGCTGGAAACGGCAGATTTTTTTTTAATGGAATATCTACATAGGCGTACAGAGGCCCATTATCAGCAACCATCACTCCTGTGTTCCAATGGCACCTTGTGTTAGCTAATCCAAGTTTATCATTTTAAAAGGCCAATTGATCATTAGAAAACCCTTTGCAATTATGTTAGCACAGCTGAAAACTGTTGTCCTGATTTAAAGAAGCAATAAATCTTGCCTTCTATAAACTAGTTGAGTATCTGGAGCATCAGCATTTCTGGGTTTGATTACAGGCTCAAAATGGCCAGAAACAAACACCTTTCTTCTGAAATTCGTCAGTCTATTCTTGTTCTGGGAAATGAAGGCTATTCCATGTGAGAAATTGCCAAGAAACTGAAGATCTTGTACAACGCCGTGTACTTCTCCCTTCTCAGAACTGCGCAAACTGTCTCTAATCAGAATAGAAAGAGGAGTGTGAGGCCCCAGTCCACAACTGAGCAAGAGCACAAGTACATTAGTGTCTAGTTTGAGAAACAGACGCCTCACAAGTCCTCAACTGGAAGCTTCATTAAATAGTACTCGCAAAACACCAGTCTCAACGTGAAGAGGCGACTCCGGAATGCTCGCCTTCGAGGTAGAGTTCCTCTGTCCAGTGTCTGTGTTCTTTTGCCATCTTAATCTTTTATTTTTATTGGCCAGTCTGAGATATGGATTTTTCTTTGCAACTCTGACTAGAAGGCCAGCATCCCGGAGAAGCCTCTTCACTGTTGACTTTGAGACTGGTGTTTTGTGGGTACTATTTAATGAAGCTGCCATTTGAGGTGTCTGTTTCTCAAACTAGACAATCTTGCTCAGTTGTGCACCGGGGCCTCCCACTCTTTCTATTCTGGTTAGAGCCAGTTTTCACTGTTCTGTGAAGGGAGTAGTACACAGTGTTGTACGTTATCTTCAGTTTCACACAATCTTTGACAGCCATGAGCTCACATTTATTAATGTTAAGACATGGACCAGCTGCTTTGGAAAAGTAAATCACAAATCACTTCGCATTGAAGCAGTGTGTCCCCTGTCGGAATCACTGATGTAAAAAAAAAAGAAAGAAAGGCCTTACGTAATTTCCTGTGTTGATATAACGTGATACGGAAGTGACGTGACCAACATTTTCAAATTGTCTGGCGCGTTGATTGAGCTAGCTGTAACAGAACGGGCGCTTTCTAAAGTAAGTTTTTCTGTTATCATTGAGTACAATATAGGGGAAGAAAGCTGATTAATGTAGTAATAAAACAAAGCTATGTCAGAATATTACCCATTCAGTGTTTTATTATGTGGGTGTGGAGGTGTAAATTTGAGTTAAATAGCTACGTCTTTCCCTCCTGACAGTTCTGGAGCTGGGATAACGTTACTCTTTTCACACCACTTCGATACAGCTACAACCGGAAAGGATTTTCATAGCAAGTAAGGAGAGCATTTTCGCTAAACCTTTTCCACACATTAACCTATTTCTCCTAACTTTCTACGTGAATTATCCTAACCTGTTACGAAAGTCACTTCCGGTCGTAACTGTATTGAAGTGGCGTGAATTTATATTTGAGTTCATAGCCAGTGACTAGCCAGCTGTTGGCTTGTTGTGTAATTTGGATATTTATTGCTAAAAGTGACCATTTTCGTTGCAACACAGTTTGATGGCATCGAAAATTCCTAGATGCGGACAGAATACGTGTAAGTTATTTTCCCTTCAGTTTCTACATTCACACAACTCGCCTCCACCGCAAGCCTCCGGGATTGCAGTGTTTTCGGTGTTTGTCTTGTCATTCAACAAAAAATGCAACTAGTAAGCATATTGGCTCATAGCCTGGAAACCCGATATTGAATTCTAGGTCGGGCAGAAATAAGCCTTTGGCTCAGGACAATTCCCCTCACAAACCTCCACAAGCCAGAATGTTGAGACAAATTATATTTTAACTTTATCGGTTGTCCGTGCAGTTTGTCCTTTTGCAGATAGAATGTGAGGCATATCCACATGAAAGTATAATTACTTTTTCCCCAATACTCTGGTAGTGCATTCAGATTTCTATAACCTGCAGCCCGCACATAAAAAACGTTCATGTTGTGCACGTGTTTACACGGTTAAGTTGAATTTAATTATGCTTTCCTGTGGATGTGTCTCCCATTCCTACTTTCAAAAGTACCAATCGCAAGTACTGGGAAATTAAAACTTTCCTGATCAAAATGCTAGTTTACGGCTCACGTTGAATACAATGAAATTCAACATCTGTCTCCAGGCTACTTGGCTAATTTTTAATTTCGCATTTTGTTCTTTACGTATATCAGGTGTGCGACCTGCTGGCAGTGCTGCAGAAATGAAGAGGGCGGCCAATAAATACGTTTTCAAAGAGACTGCTGTACCGTCAGACTTCAATTTCTTTCCAAAAACTGCTAATTTCAAGCCTCTCAATGAGAATGTACCAAGGTGACTAACTTTCAATTTACAATGGGAAGATAACATCTTGCCTATACATAGTCTTAACAAAGGCTATCTACCTTCTCTTTTCTTTCCAGAAAGAATGTTGTAGCCAAAGTGCATAAAGGGTAAGATACTCTTTTATAAGTTGGGAGAAATACATTTGACAATTACATTCTCATAGCATTCAGTCTTTGTTTTAATAGACCTTCCACCAGATATGGGCAGCAGTCAGAACTCAAGAGCCATAATCAACTTTTACTGGAAGCCAATGAAGAACTGCAGAACAACCTTACAGAAACACAGGCAAGTTCGTTAAAGGATGATTCACTATGTTCCAAATGTAGGCTATATGTGAACAAAATGCACTAGGGTTTTTCAATGGGCTATTGAATGGAATGTCTTAGGAAGGAGAATAGTCACTGTTCTCTGTTTGGTTCAGGGCTGTATTGTGCACTTTCACTGTAGTCTGTTAGTTTGTAAACAACACAAGCCTTTTTAATTTTGCAGCAAAAAGTTGCCCAGCTGGAGCAACAATACAGTGACCTCCAAGGAACCAATGCAGACATCCAGAAACAACTGAAGGACTGCCATGTGCTACTAGTTGCTGGAAATATTGATCCAGGTAATCATTAGATGACAGGAATTGGTTCACCCTTACAGGTTCAGAGTGTTTATTTGGACAGTTTGGTGAGCTTTCTAAAGATTGCTTTAACCTTTCTTCTGACTTTATTCCTCAGTTTTGGGAGAGAAAATTGGAAAAACTGCACAGCAAAATGAGGATCGACAAAGAGATGTGGTGGTAAGGTCTTGTTTTTTCAGCCATATTGTTGAACTTCAGTCTGATTACTTGGACTCAAATGTTACTCAGGTCCTTGTTTGCAGGAATCTGGCTTTGTAATTGTGTTTAGTGATTTCTTTCAAATGGATCTCTCCCAACAATGCAGAACGTATCCCAAGATCTGTTACGTGAACTGCGGACATTTGGTGACATGGCAACAGAACAAAGTGCACAACTAACAGTAAGTTCCATATGTTTGATTGACATGAAAGCAGAATTGCCAGTAATCCTGTATGTCAGTCTGTCTAGAGCTTGTTTGCAATTAATTTCCAGGACTTTCAAAAGACCATGAAGGCTCTCACTGATTCTCGGGAGCGTCTGGTGCAGGAGAGGGAGAATTTCTCCTTGGAAGTTGAAGAAATGGAAAAGGCTCTTGAGGAAGCAGAGCAGCTCTTATTGGAGTAGATATTGTATGTGTCTTTGATTTTAATGTAAATGTAATAAACATTGTCTTTCAACTAACTTTGATAAGTAATTTTGATCATTACTACTTGCA
This sequence comes from Salmo trutta, assembly GCF_901001165.1. NCBI lineage: Eukaryota > Metazoa > Chordata > Actinopteri > Salmoniformes > Salmonidae > Salmo > Salmo trutta. Next base: position 24,377,195 of record NC_042957.1, read on the forward strand.
AAAGTTGTTTTCACTTAGTCATTTTATTCATCTAGAAGACTGCACATTTTAAAAGCGATTAAACTGTCAGTGTTATTTTGCTTGACTTTATTTTTATTGATTTCGTTCTTGTATATTAAACTTTTCAATTTATCCCATGGTAATTCAGGTCCGTTTCTTGTAAAGGGGGAAAAAAGAAGCGATTTCTTAAAGTCCAAGTTTTTGCACAACTTTTATTTTGAAATTCTTTAAACGAAAGCTGCCTACCGGAAGTTAGACGCAAGTCTGCACACACTGCTCGCAGATTGACGACACTAACCCAAGAACCCTTTTTTTAGTCGGGATAGACTGAAGTAAGAAACCATAGATACATGCGTTCTTTTGTATCTTAAATATCTGTGTTGAATGACAGCATAGCTGGCAATTTACTGTCTTGAACTAGATTACCTTGCTAGCCTAGATTGCCATTGGGCATTTCTAGCTATGTGTAGTTAATGTAATGTAGGTGTCCTGGATTGATGGCAGTCAGGGCACAATTATGGTGCATTCGACAAAGTGTACTGCCCTGTAGGGTCTTGCGGCCGGTGGAGTTGCAGTGACGCAACCTAACAGATGCTGGTTAACTACCTACCAGGGATGTGTTATGTTAGGGAGGTAGGCAAGAATGCACTTCTATCTTGGTTATTCCTATGCGGTGCCATTCCGACAACATAAAAAAAAAAGATTCTTTCAAAGGACAATTGACTTTCAAAAAAACGTATTCGTAAAGCTCAGGCATTTAAACAGGGTGGAACCTAACGGACATTTTGAGCCTAAATTAGATATAAATCTTAGTGCGCAAGATTTAGCTAGCATAATGGTGAACACTTGAACAGGATTAATTTATCTATCGAACAACATTAAAAAAAAAATAAGTAGCCTAACGGGGTGGACATTTGAGCGGGACATAGACTAACAGGTGACAAATGGATACAACTGTGTTTTATAATTATTTAGCTTTGCGCCATAGTTTTCCCAACAAAGAAATTATGACACTTCCTGAATGTGGTGTCATTGTAGGAAGGGGTTTTCTTAAATGGAGAACTACTACAAACTAACAGGGTGCAAAGTCATATCGGGGACATACAGAAAATCTTGAAATAATACAATTTGTATTGATAATACTAACTATAAAAGAGATTTTAAACATTATTGGCTTCTATTTCTTGTGGCACTTGATAAATAGCACCTGGAGAAAACCACCTACATCCACTGAGACATGGGTTTAAATTGATATCCATATTTGGTGTTAAGGTAAGGACAGTTGACCTTATTTAAAGCATTTTGTAATCCACATTTTACACCAAATAAGAACTGATATTCCATTGGGACAGAAAAGGCACTGCCTAGTAGGAATGACCCAGTTATCTAAGCCAGGGTAAAATTGTAGAGGCAAAGATAACCAGCTAGTTAACCCTTTTCGTCTGTGGTAGAGGGAATCTTTACTTTAATGAATTTAGTTTGTTATTTAAGTCGAGGCCACCATCCAAATGCAACTTTGCCTATATTGTGTGGCTAGCATTGCTATTTTAGTTTGCTTCCTTGCTATCCACTTTGTCATGGGTAAAATGGCTATAGCCTATTGCATTTGCCACAGTCTCCAAATGTAGACTTGGCTAAGCTAGAAATGTCAGACATGCCAGTAAATCATTTGTGGATGAGACTGATGTGCCAATGCCTATTTTGTAAAATTATATGCTGGTTTTTGGCAGGAATACATGCTATGGAAATACCATATAATCACTTACCCAATTTATAGCCTATGCCAATGTCAAACTTTTTCAGTTGTATGTGTTCTCTTAAATGTCTTCAATGGGTTGTTCATTTGCAGTGCATTCGGAAAGTACTCATGCCCCTTCACTTTTTCCACATTATCTTACGTTACAGCCTTATTCAAAATGTATAAAAATTAATGTTTTTCCTCATCAATCTATACACAATACCCCATAATGACAAAGCAAAAACAGGTTTCTATTCTCTCATTTATTGCAAATAAAAAAAACATACCTTATTTCCGTAAGTATTCAGACTCTTTGCGATGAGACTCAAAATTGAGCTCCGGTGCATCCTATTTCCATTTATCATCCTTGAGATGTTTCTACAACTTGATTGGAGTCCACCTGAGGTAAATTCAATTTATTGGACATGATTTGTAAGGGCACACACCTGTCTAAATAAGCTCCCACAGTTGACAGTACATGTCAGAGCAAAACCAAACCATGAGGTCGAAGGAATTGTCCGTAGAGGGCTGAGATAGGATTGTGTCAAGGCACAGGTCTGGGGAAGGGGGACCTTCAATGCTGCAGAAATGGTTTGATACCAAGAACACAGTGGCCTCCATCATTCTTAAATGTAAGAAGTTTGGAACCAACAAGACTCTTGTTGACTAGAGCTGGCCAAACTGAGCAATTGTGGGGGAAAAGCCAGGGAGGTGACAAATAACCCAATGGTCACTGACAGAGTTCCTCTGTGGAGATGGGACAACCATCTCTGCAGCACTCCACCAATCAGGCCTTTTATGGTAGAGTGGCCAGACTGAAGCCACTCCTCAGTAAAAGGCAAAACGGCCTGCTTGGAGTTTGCCAAAAGGCACCTAAACACTCTCAGATCATAAGAAACAAGGTTCTCTGGTCTGATGAAACCAAGTGGGAAATCTTTGGCATGAATGTCAAGCGTCACATCTGGAAGAAACCTGGCACCATTCTTACGGTGAAGCATGGTGGTGGCAGCTTCATGCTGTGGGTATGTTTTTCAGCAGCAGGTACTGGGAGACTAGTCAGGATCAAGGGAAAGATGAATGGAGCAAAGTACAGAGATCCTTGATGAAAACCTGCTCCAGAGCGCTCAGGACCTCAGACTGGGGTGACGTTTCACCTTCCAACAGGACAACGACCCAAAGCAAACAGCCAAGACAACGGAGGAGTGGCTTCGGGACAAGTTTCTGAATGGCCCAGCCAGAGCCGGGCTTGAACCCGATCAAACATCCCTGGAGAGACCTGAAAATAGCTGTACAGTGGCGCTCCCCATCCAACCTTACAGAGCTTGAGAGGATCTGCAGAGAAGAATGTGAGAAACTTCCCAAATACAGTTGTTCCAAGTTTGTAGCGTCATACCCAAGAAGACTCGAGGCTGTAATCGCTGCCAAAGAGGCTTCAACAAAGTACTGAGCAAAGGATCTGAATATTTATTAAAATAATTCTGTATGTTTTTGGTGTGTGGGGGGGACAATTTAATACATTTTAGAATAAGTCTGTAATGTAACAAAATGTGGAAAGTCAAGGGGTCTGAATAATTTCCAAATGCACTGTATCCCTTTGAACCTGCTTTTTCACATTATCATAAAGCAGTGACATCCCTTTCTCTCTACAGCCATTTGTTTTTAACAGCTGCATGTAGGGTCTGAAAGGGGAAGAAGTTTTAATATCCATTCACCCGCTAACTTGGCTTGAAGTCATTATTCTTGTTCCCTGTTGGTTTCCTACATTCCTCATACATTGTCCATTGCTTCCAATTCTTTATCAATACAAACGTTTGAAGAGAGCGCTAATTTTCACGACATCTCTTGACGCACCACCCAATGCCTCCAAAATGACCTTGTTTGGCCCTAATGAGAGGGAGAGAAGGAAGGGTGAAACTTGATTTAATGTAATGCTGCCTCATCCTGCTTTCTGACAACATAAATCACACAAGAATGGCTCTGGCTGTGAGGGTCAGCTCTGGTATGTCTATTAGTTATATGTTGCTGTGCTAGTAGAAAACACAGCTTGGCCATTCTAATTGTGGGGCACTGTTAGTTGGGTGCCCCACACTAGTTTGTTGGTGGAAGTGTTTCTATTATTAATCCAGTTCTCATGCCTACATTACATCATATGAATGTGACCAACAGCTCCCTAGCTAAGAGTGTTTGCTGTTCTGTGTGGGGAAATAAGGCCTAATGGTTGAGAGATTGGGTCAGAGAAAAAAAGTAATGAAGCATAATTATCACACAACACATCTTTTTCCGAGCTCTTTCCCAAATATGACTAGGGATGGGAATTGCCAGAGGCCTCATGATACGATATTACCACGATACTATGGTGTTTATACGATATCTATTGCTATTTGATGTTCCAAACATATTGCTCTCCATATATCAGCTGCAGAGAGACAAGAAAGAGCCATGAGAGAAATTTGTTTTAATCAGTCATAGATGTAAAGTGCTGAAAACGAGTTGGCTAACTGGAAGAACTAACTAGAGGACAAGCTATGAAGGAAAAATACTTGGTGCAGGTACAGCCCACTAGTGCAAAAATAATATTCCGATATGTAACTGTATCAATGTTATCCCCATCACAAAATAATCTCCAGGTACAAGATGCTCTTCAATAACATTGAAACTGGGTTTCTATTTTGGGCAACATCTTTGTTAGGCTAAACTCATGTGTATGAATACGAATCTAACTTTGTAAAGAACCAGTGAGAAGGAACACATGTTTTTGTTGATGCAGACATTGAGACATGAGCCTTGCTCTATGGCCTCTTTCCCCTTAGGGCCTAGGGTAGAGGAATGGTTCTAGTACAGCCATGTGGCTTCTCCTCGCTCCCCACATCATTAAAAGAGAATCCCTGAGTCTGAGGCCCAGGAAGCCCCAGTCAGTCTGTTTGCCCATGCACAGACGCCTCAGGATTTACTATGGGAGTAAATTATAGTCTTTCTCCTGGGGTTGCACACTATCCAGTTCCCGACACTGTTGGTGGATGACCCCATTTTTCACCCCCTCTAGATAAAGATGTTAGGATGAGAATGGCCAGCCTATTTCATCACAGACCGATAGTTGAGAAAACAGAATGGGGTAGGCCTAATTTTAGATCCTGCTCTCTGAACATCATTCTGAAAACTGGGTCTTTGGGCATGGGTAGACTTACTTTTGTCTCCACTTCAGTCTCTGAAAGAGCTGGAAAGGAAACAACCAGCATCAGCTGAGAAACAAAACGAGTGGATTCTGCATGCAACTCAATGGATGAAGTGGTTTAGTTTCTTAAATGGTCAACATTGAATTCTTATATACATCTAATGTGAAACGGTAGTGATAATGGTTGCAATGCTTTACATAAAGTGTTGTTTTTGCAGTTGAACTTAGGCTATATCAGCTTAAATATGTGTCTTAAGAGGAATGCTGATCCCTTCTTTTCTTCTAGAGATGTTCCCTTATTTTCTCATGTCACTGAAATATGTATTGTACAGTATTTTTGTTATATAGCCTAGCCTTCCAACCAAGGTTGGAGTGCTCCACAGAGAATCCCAGAGTACTCCACTGATTAGAACTCTACTTTGTCAATGTCATGTTTTTATCAGGGATTCAGGAAGCCAGTGGACTGAGATCATATGCTGTCAGAACTGGAGGCCAGAGCCCGGAGATTAGGCTACATTCTGACATGGTCTGAGAATTCCCAGTAAGTACCTTTTAATAAGTTAGACACTCCCCCTTGCATGTTTCACATTAATGCACACAAGCCAGTCATGACCTAATAGAGGTCCTAAGGTAGGCTTAGACTTCACAACATTGTTTTATTGTTTAGCGTAATGGAGTATGTTTGTATTTTACTCCTGAAAATGTCATGAATGTTGAATGTTTCATTCAAAATGATAGACTTCTGGAATGGTCTCAGATGATAGAATCCACACAGAATTTAGCAGTTTTCAACAATTCCCACAAGGGGGTGCTCAAATGCTAACTAAACAAAAGAGAGTGAGTGTGTAAGAAGCTATGGTAGAAGGAAAAACACTGCTATGATTTCATATTTCTGGTTGGAGGGGAGAATAAATAACTTGCCAAGCTTTGCCAATATTTTTGGCAATTGCATCCTCAACCAATGCATTTGTATTTTTCTTACTTGTTCTTTATGAACATCAAGTTAACTGAAAAAACAAAATAAAAATGCGGATAGAAAAACAGATGTGTTCAGCCCTGAGTATTTTATGGAGAAAGGGACTAAAAAAAATGTATCTGCAAAAGGCATAAACTCAGAGATATACTCATGACTGGCTGTAGGGACTGTGAGGGACTTAAGTGAGAGGAGGGGAGCCCATCCTGGCTGGTGGATAGGATAGGGGGGTTAAAGTTTTCCAGACTCAGATACTGGAGGTGGTCCTCAGGGAACTGTGACCTGTTTACTGCCCCAGGCCTTAAAATGCTGCATCCAGGCCACTGAGGCCTGAGTGTCCAGGTGCTATGAAGAAAATGTGCAAATGATGAAGTATGTCAAAGGATAGTTTGTTTTTTTATATGTTGGAAGATGGATTGTGTCTTATTGTGGAATGTCAAACATTAAAATGCCTGTAGTATAATCAATGAATGCATGTTTCAATTATCAGAGGGGGAGTAAATCACCACCAGAGCCACTTATTCTGAAGATTTGTAAGACCAAAAGTTTTGTTTTGAATCTGCTTATCTATTTAATCCGTCAATAGATGTTTTATGAATAACTAATATATCCCGGTGAAACGCTTATGGTTAAATTGAGCAGTTCAGGGCTTTGGAATGGCTCATCCTCATAAAAGACAACTGCAGCTTTGTTGACTGCTGTGTGGACTGTGGCCTTGACTGTAAATTCCTCTTGAGTTTAGCATGCTTGGCCAGCTCCAGCTCAGAATACATATAGACTGTTACTGTTCCTCTGTCTGGACTATCTGAGTACTGTCCTCTCCTATAGGAGGAGCATCTCGGAATGGTCTCTTTCCAAACCCTGTTCCACCCCTGCCATCCTCGGACAACTGGGCTGGACACCTGCTGATGGCCTCATTTTTTACTGCTGTGTGAATATGCCCCAGTGGCGATCTGGAGCTATCAGCATTCTCAGGAACCTGTCTGCTGAATGTGCTCTTACTGTAATTTGAAATATAAGAAAAGGCTCTGGTGGGTGTCTCTGTCATTTTCAGTAGCCATCCCATTGAAGTTTAACTTAATTTGTCTAGTTTTGACATCTTCCATCTAGTGGTGGCATGGGTAAAACGGACTGGTTGGTTCCACTAAAGGCTTGACTACACTCTTACTGTCTATAACTCATCATTGGCTCTTTCATTTAGATGAGAGAGAGACGGGCGAATCTAACCCCTGCTCCCACTTGAGTCATACACATTGCCTTGTTTAATCTCCCTGTAGAGACGTCAAACTGAAACAGGGCTTGGATTAACCACTTTGTCATTGCCAGGCCCAATGCTGTTGAAGTAAAAGTCATAGTGTAATGTAGAGTTCAGTATTTTGTGTAGTAGAACTCATTGGAATAACTACTGAAATATCCCTTGGTTATTGGAAATACCAAGAATGAGTAAGATTGCATGACTTCATCTGTCAGATGGGACTGAGATTGGAGTAGTTCAGTTGTATATAGGCCTTAGTCAAGTCGTCCTGAAGTTCCCCTGTAAGTTCATGACCCTTCAACTTCAAGCCAGTGGCTCTGGAGGCAAAGCCTACTCTTAGTGATACTTTGACCTCAGCAAAGTAGCTATTGACTGCATGACAAATACATACAAAATAAGTTGAACGGAAGTCTTAAGTCTGAGTCATTTCACCATTCTTTGTAGAGGCTCTTGTCCTGTGATTAAATACGGGTTTGAAGGTAGTGGAACTGGATTGATACATTTTATAACTGATAGTATTATATTCAACTGCCACTCTTTATAGCTGTTTTCCTCTCCTGTCCTAAATGTGGAAGAATTCCAAAGTCCCTTTAACTGCTTTCACATCTACTTGTCTTTAACCTTTCGTTACAGTTTAATGAATTCCTCCATCAAATCTAGTCTGAAGTTTACGATATTCATTTCTAGACACTATCCTCATTACTGAGAGAGAGAGCACCATCTTGTCACCGTCACCTCACTAACCCATAAACCTGTCCTAGCTTGATGATCTCTGTATTAAACTTCCCTTAGCATTCACCTGGTACGATGGCATGTGTGTCGTCAGCAGGCATGCCGGTGGATGGGATGGATCCTGGCATCTACCAGGCTGTACATCACACCAGCTCTATCACTGGGCTTTATGGAGCCCATAATTGAAGCCAGGCTGCTGATAGGGCTGCTTCTCTGAATCTCCGCTTAGATGGGAGAAATCGATAGTGCGTGCTGTTCCTCAAAAGCCATATGTTAAATATTACTGACTTAACCATTACACTCTGTTCTCAGCTATTTGACCTGGGCCCACAAGATAAAGCAGAGAGAACAACGCATGGCTCTGTCTTTCGAGTTGCCCGGTTCTGCTATCTCAGTCTGCAGCGCAGCTGTCACTGTTTGCATATTTGATATACTGGGGATGCTGAAAAGGAACAGGTGTTGAGTATTAGTTCCATTATTTTATTTCCCCAAAAATGTGGACTGGAGTCAATAGAGTTGTCAGAGCACATTATTGTAATATATGGCAATCTGACTTTTAAATTGACCATTGCTACAAACCATCACCCTCCCCTTTTCTCCAGGAAAAAAGCGTGGAAAAATAAATAATGCAGTTCAGGTGGACTGACCTCAAAGAGAGATCAGAAAGATGCGACTCTCTTTGAACCATTTCTGTTTTTACCTTTTCAATACGTTTTATATTGATTCCCTGCATGAAATATTCTACCTAAAACTCCGGTAGCAGATATTCTGCTATTTACATTCTTTCAAAGTTCTTGCAAACATATTGGATGTGCAGTAGGTTATTGTTCCAGTATGGAAAGAGCTCTAAAGTGATTTGTCATACTGTACTTGTAACATCTTAATAGGATCATTGACCTCAATGACCTGTGGTCTCACACACACACACACACACACACACACACACACACACACACACACACACACACACACACACACACACACACACACACACACACACACACACACACACATACATACATACATACATACATACAGTGGGGGAAAAAAGTATTTGATCCCCTGCTGATTTTGTACGTTTGCCCACTGATAAAGAAAGGATCAGTCTATAATTTTAATGGTAGGTTTATTTGAACAGTGAGAGACAGAATAACAACAAAAATATCCAGAAAAACGAATGTCAACAATGTTATAAATTGATTTGCATTTTAATGTGGGAAATAAGTATTTGACCCCCTCTCAATCAGAAAGATTTCTGGCTCCCAGGTGTCTTTTATACAGGTAACGAGCTGAGATTAGGAGCACACTCTTAAAGGGAGTGCTCCTAACCGCAGCTTGTTACCTGTAAAAAAGACACCTGTCCACAGAAGCAATCAATCAATCAGATTCCAAACTCTCCACCATGGCCAAGACCAAAGAGCTCTCCAAGGATGTCAGGGACAAGATTGTAGACCTACACAAGGCTGGATTGGGCTACAAGACCATCGCCAATCAGCTTGGTGAGAAGGTGACAACATTTGGTGTGATTATTCGCAAATGGAAGAAACACAAAATAACTGTCAATATCCCTTGGCCTGGGGCTCCATGCAAGATCTCACCTCGTGGGGTTGCAATGATCATGAGAACGGTGAGGAATCAGCTCAGAACTACACAGGAGGATCTTGTCAATGATCTTAAGGCAGCTGGGACCATAGTCACCAAGAAAACAATTGGTAACACACTACGCCGTGAAGGACTGAAATCCTGCAGCGCCCGCAAGGTCCCCCTGCTCAAGAATACATATACATGCCCGTCTGAAGTATGCCAATGAACATCTGAATGATTCAGAGGACAACTGGTGAAAGTGTTGTGGTCAGATGAGACCAAAATTGAGCTCTTTGGCATCAACTCAACTCGCCGTGTTTGGAGGAGGAGGAATGCTGCCTATGACCCCAAGAACACCATCTCCACCGTCAAACATGGAGGTGGAAACATTGTGCTTTGGGGGTGTTTTTCTGCTAAGGGGACAGGACAACTTCACCGCATCAAAGGGACGATGGACAGGGCCATGTACCGTCAAATCTTGGGTGAGAACCTCTTTCCCTCAGCCAGGGCATTAAAAATGGGTCGTGGATGGGTATTCCAGCATGACAATGACCCAAAACACACGGCCAAGCCAACAAAGGAGTGGCTCAATAAGAAGCACATTAAGGTCCTGGAGTGGCCTAGCCAGTCTCCAGACCGTAATCCCATAGAAAATCTGTGGAGGGAGCTGAAGATTCGAGTTGCCAAACCTCAGCCTCGAAACCTTAATGACTTGGAGAAGATCTGCAAAGAGGAGTGGGACAAAATCCCTCCTGAGATGTGTGCAAACCTGGTGGCCAACTACAAGAAACGTCTGACCTCTGTGATTGCCAACAAGGGTTTTGCCACCAAGTACTAAGTCATGTTTTGCAGAGGGGTCAAATACTTATTTCCCTCATTAAAATGCAAATCATTTTTGACATGTGTTTTTCTGGATTTTTTTGTTGTTATTCTGTCTCTCACTGTTCAAATAAACATACCATTAAAATTATAGACTGATAATTTCTTTGTAAGTGGGCAAACGTACAAAATCAGCAGGGGATCAAATACTTCCCCCCCCCCACTGTACATACATACATACATACATACATACATACATACATACATACATACATACATACATACATACATACATACATACATACATACATACATACATACATACATACATACATACATACATACATACATCAGCAAACTGAGAAAAGGTGCTCTGTGAGATCCCATTAGTGAGGAATGGTGAAAGGTCAGGTCCCCATAGGAATCAGTGGAAGCCATGCTGAGTAATTGCGTGCATATGGTATATGTAACTCACTAAAGAGGCACTTTCAGCACCTTGCATCTGATTTCCAAGTGACTTCAGGGGGCAGGGGTTTTACCTCTTTTTACAAACTTAAAATTAAATATACTTAAGTTTAGAAGTGATTGTGTTTTGCCTCTATTTTCAGAGGAAGTTCATTTCCTGAGGTTTCACAGTTTCACGCTAATGGATATATTTTTTTGTAGTCATATTTAAAAAAAAATATATATATATTATACTTTGTTTTTATTGAGAAACACAAAGAAAGTACAAGTAAAGTAAAAGAACAAAAAAGATCTGGCAGTTACAGTGCACATCATACATTCATCATATTAGTTACATTGTCATCATCTTTGAATTAGACCATATTCAAGTACGTAACCCATTTTTCCCAGTATTCCTGACCTCTCTCCTCTTGAGTTCTTAAAGCAAAGGTCATACTCTCATATGGTGTATTTCTTTTACAATATCTATCCATTGTGTCACAGTGGGAGGGTCTTTTAGTAGCCATTTCCTAGTGATAGCCTTTTTACTGGCTGCCAGTAGAGGTACTTTTCTCTAGTGTATAAGTTATCAGGTTTTTCACCCAAGTACAAAGAAATGAATGTTTGTTCTATGTCAAATCCCATTATTTTTCCAATGTTCGATCTTATTTCTCCCCAGTAAGTTTTGACTGCAGAGCAGGACCAGAAGATATGAGAGTGATCCACCCTTGATAGCCCGCATTCTCTCCAACAAGGGTGTAGGGAGCCAGTCTGTTTTGATTTCAGTTTAGGTGTTATGAAGAAACGCATAACATTCTTCCAACAGAATTCTCTCCATGGCCTTGAGTTGGTGGAGTTTTGTTGAGTCTCTAATATGTTCAAACATGTTTCATCAGTTATTTCAATGTCAAGTTCCTCCTCCCATTTCTTTTTAATATAGTTTGTAGAATGTTTCGTTGAGGATTGAACAAGTAAAGATTTGAAATGGTTTTTTTGTTACTCCCCAAGTTGTATGCGTTAGTGAATACTTGGCTTAATTTTTGAGGTGCTCGTGGGTGAATCACTTTTATCTCCCCTAAGAAATAGTGTCAAACTTGTAGGTATCTGTAAAAAATATTGTTTATCCAAGCCATGTTTTTTTACTTAGGTCCTGGAAGTTATCTAGGTCCCCATTCCTTATAATTGTACTGAATGATGTGATGCCTTTCTGCATCCACTGTTTAAATCTGCTAACCTGTGTTGCTGGGGTCGTATGCAGGCCAACTTAGCAGTTTGAGCGCTCTGTCTAAATTATTTTGCTTAACTACCCTAAACCATGTCTTAAGAGCGAAATGAATCCATTGATTTTGTCTATTGTATATTTCTATTACCGTGTCCTTATTTCCCAAAACTGACTGTATGGGTGTCTCTGTCAAAGTAGTCTCGATGTCTTTCCATTTGGATTCATATTGTGAATTGCACCAACACACCAGAGGTCTCAATTCGGCTGACACATAATAATCTTTTAGGTTTGGTAAGGGCATACCCCCACAGTTTTTTGGTAATTGTAATGTTGTATACCTAATTCTTGGTCTATTACGTTTCCAGATAAACCTTGATATCCGTTTATCCCATTCTCTAAACTGTTTAGGTGGGATTTCTATGGGCAGTGATTGGAACAAATACAGTAACCTCGGCAGGATGTTCATTTTGATTGTTTCAATTCTACTACTAAGATCCAAGGGAAGTGAATTCCACCTGTCCAGGTAATCATATATTTTCTTGTTGATGTGATCGTAATTCACGTCATAAAGTTTGGGTGTATCTTTTGGTAAATTTACTCCAAGATATTTCATGGATGAAGAGGTCCACTGGAAGTTATACCTCCTCTTCAGCTCTTCCTGTGGGGTATAATTATATACTAGGGCTTGGGTCTTGTGTATGTTAAGCACATACCCTGAATATGTTCCAAATGTTTGTAAAACATCCATCAATCTAGGTACACTTGAGCCTGGGTCTTTAAGGAATAACAGAACGTCATCAGCATACATGCATATCTTATGTTCACTGCCTCTTATTGTTATCCCCTCTAAGGTTGGGTCCTGTCTTATTGTTATTCCCTCTAAGGTTGGGTCCTGTCTTATTGTTATTCCCTCTAAGGTTGGGTCCTGTCTTATTGTTATTCCCTCTAAGGTTGGGTCCTGTCTTATTGTTATTCCCTCTAAGGTTGGGTCCTGTCTTATTGTTATTCCCTCTAAGGTTGGGTCCTGTCTTATTGTTATTCCCTCTAAGGTTGGGTCCTGTCTTATTGTTATTCCCTCTAAGGTTGGGTCCTGTCTTATTGTTATTCCCTCTAAGGTTGGGTCCTGTCTTATTGTTATTCCCTCTAAGGTTGGGTCCTGTCTTATTGTTATTCCCTCTAAGGTTGGGTCCTGTCTTATTGTTATCCCCTCTAAGGTTGGGTCCTGTCTTATTGTTATTCCCTCTAAGGTTGGGTCCTGTCTTATTGTTATTCCCTCTAAGGTTGGGTCCTGTCTTATTGTTATTCCCTCTAAGGTTGGGTCCTGTCATATTGCCTGTGCTAATGGTTTGAGGTACAAGGAGAAGAGCGTGGGTGAAAGATTGCAGCCTTGTCTTGCCCCTCGCTCTAATTTTATCATTCGTGGCAAATGCCCACAAATTTTTATTCTAGCAGTCGGACGTGAATCAGTGATTTGATGCACTGTATCACTTCTTTGTTGAAACCAAATCTTTCCATAACTTGGAATAGATAATCCCATCCCACTGAATCAAATGCTTTTTCAGCATCTAGACTGATTAATATTGCACTTGTCTTATTTTGAGTAATGTGGTCCATGACATGTAGTGTTCTCCTTATATTGTCCTGTGTAGAGGTGTTAGTTGTTCTCTGAAGGCTTTGAACCATTCTAAAGGGAAGCCATCAGTGCCTATAGACTTGATTACTTTTAGGTGAGATATTGCTTTATTAATTTCTTCTGTGGTTATTTCTAAAGTAAGTCTATCATTTTGCTCTGCCCCAATTGAGGGGAGATCAAGTGAGTTAAAAAAATGCTCTATTGTCTGTGCATCTGCCTTCTCTGGTTGCTTGTACAGATTTGTATAATATGATTCAAATGCATTCTGTATTTCATCTAATTTGCATGTAATCTTCTTTGTTTTGGGGTCTTTTATTTTGAAAATCGTATTCTGTGCTTGTTGTTCCCTGAGTCTCCATGCTAGTAATTTGGTTGCCTTTGAGCCTGCTTCATAATATTGTTGTTTCAGGAACCTGAGCTTTTTCTCTACTTCTTCTCTATAAATCTGGTCAATTTCCTGTTTTACCTTTTGAATCTCTCATAATATAAGAGGGTCTTTGTATTGACTATGAGATCGTTCTAAGTTTCTTAATGTTTCCTGTAATTTCAGCGGTTTCTGTGCTTTAATCTTTTTCTTGAGAGATGATGTGGTTATGATCTTTCCTCTGATAACTGCCTTAGCTGCATCCCACAATGTAGCAGCAGATACTTCCCCGTTATCATTATTCTCCAGATAGATGTTCAATTCTGTCTTTATTAATTCCTTGAATGCTGGATCATTCAGCATGCTTGTATTAAGTCTCCATATATCAAATCAAATGTATTTATATAGCCCTTCTTACATCAGCTGATATCTCAAAGTGCTGTACAGAAACCCAGCCTAAAACCCCAAACAGTAAGCAATGCAGGCGTAGAAGCACGGTGGCTAGGAAAAACTCCCTAGAAAGGCCAAAACCTAGGAAGAAACCTAGAGAGGAACCATGCTATGAGGGGTGGCCAGTCCTCTTCTGGCTGTGCCGGGTGGAGATTATAACAGAACATGGCCAAGATGTTCAAATGTTCATAAATGGCCAGCATGGTCAAATAATAATAATCACAGTAGTTGTCGAGGGTGCAACAGGTCAGCACCTCAGGAGTAAATGTCAGTTAGCTCTATAGGAGAAAGCCCTGCCTCCAGCTGTTTGCTTAGAAATTCTAGGGACAATTAGGAGGCCTGCGTCTTGTGACCGTAGCGTACGTGTAGGTATGTACGGCAGGACCAAATCGGAAAGATCGGTAGGAGCAAGCCCATGTAATGCTTTGTAGGTTAGCAGTAAAACTTTGAAATCAGCCCTTGCATTAACAGGAAGCCAGGAGGCCAGGAGGCTAGCACTGGAGTAATATGATCAAATTTTGGGGTTCTAGTCAGGATTCTAGCAGCCGTATTTAGCACTAACTGACATTTTTTTAGTGCTTTAAAGTAGAGCATTGCAGTAGTCTAACCTAGAAGTGACAAAGCATGGATACATTTTACTGCATCATTTTTGGACAGAAAATGTATGATTTTTGCAGTGTTACGTAGATGGAAAAAAGCTGTCCTTGAAACAGTCTTGATATGTTCGTCAAAAGAGAGATCAGGGTCCAGAGTAACGCAGAGGTCCTTCACAGTTTTATTTGAGACGATATAGTATTTTTTGGTTCGCTATCAAGGTGTAGAGTAAGGTAAACTCCATTATGATCTGATAAGTTACTCTGCCCGATCCTACAATCCTTAAGCTGTGTATCTGCATTGTACATGAAAAAGTAGTCTAAACCTAGAGTATTCAGTGTGGTGGTCTGAGTAAAAAGTATATTCCGTATCTGTCATGTGGATGTCACACCATACATCAAGCAGTCCTAAATCCTGCAATATCCTATTGATCTTTTTAGCAACTAGACTAATTTTCCTATTTTGATTTGTGTTGTCAAATTTTGAGTTTAAAATCGTGTTAAAATCTCCTCCACAGATAAGAGTGCCAGAGGTTTCTGTGGCAATTAAATCAAACACCTTCCTGTAGAAGACCATGTCACTCCCCGGGGGCGCATTACATTAAATAAATGTAACTTCCTTGTTATCCAGTTTACATTTAACAAGTATAAATCTACCCTCCTTGTCTTTCATTTCTGACATAAACTCAAAATTAACTGAATTTGGGATCAAGATTGCAACCCCCCTTCTTCCCATGTTGTTAGAAGAAAAAAAAGTATTCCTATATCCCATTTTCTTGAGTTTCTTGTGTTCAGGTGTGGATAAGTGATTTTCCTGCCAGAATAGTATGTCACCTCTCTCCTGTTTCATCTTTGCTATTACCTTACTTCTCTTGATGGCACTCCCCAGTACATTTACATTTAGACTTATGACCTTAAATTCCCGATGATGCATCGATATAAATAAAAAACCTGTGCACCATAACTGCCTGCTTATCATGAGCCTAAAAATGAACTAAAAAACAAGAACGATAATAAAGTAAACCAAAGTGGGAAAATACTTTGGCATTTGGACTCCCATGTCAGAGGACTGTCTCTTGCCTCTGGGGTTTGAGGGGATGAGCCTGTCCGCAGGAGGGGCGCCTCGCTCAGATATGAAAATGCGTGACGTAGTCACAAACAAGACCTGTTGGAACCGAAAATAATAAGGGCGCCTATTTCGTCGCTTATACACATCGGTTAATTACAAGTGAAACTATATCGGTCATGCGTGCATATCATGAATCCTCCCCTTGATATGCCTTACTGTCACCCCGTGGTCAATGTGTCAGTAATACTTAGTTAATATATATGTTATTAACGTGACACTACTTAATGTGTTCATAAAGAGCACATACTTTTGGCTACTCACCCTTGCTCAGCATTGGGGGAAAATAGGGGAATTGTAGTCATTGTTTATAGAAATCAATAAACTTAAGGTTGATCGGTCAGTAGGTTGGGTTCAAAAAGCTGCCCTGAGGCTGAGAGCCCTCCATCCTCCTCCCCTTGCTGGCAGCATGTTTGGAACAGGTGTTTGGTGACAGGGTCAAGGATGCATTTTCTGATTACTGTCGCTGGTTTTTCTGCCAAAACAGTTGGGTCTATGTGGGTATATGGAGGACCCTAGAGAGCCTTCTGGCCCCAGCAGCTAAAGCATGGAGAGATATGCCCAAAGTCTGTTCTCACTCCCTGTGTGCTGGAGTCAAACAGCAGCATCACATGCAGACTTTCAAAATAGCAATTAGCTTGAATATAGATCATCATGAGATGGCCTCAGTTTGGTGAAACTAATGATGAAGTTACATAGGCTTTTTCAAATCATTTCATTAATATATCATCTGGTAGTCCCAAAATGGCGGAACTTTCAATGAATATCCAACTATTTTTGGTTTTTAAGATATTTTCTGAAAATGTCTGTTCCCAGCAGACCTCTTCAATGGAATTTCTGCACTATACCTGCGTTGTTTGACTGAACCCTCATTCGTTGGTTCTTTATGGCATCCGGGCTGCCCCAGTAATACCATGGAGACCATTTAGAATATGCCTAGTGATAGAATTCAGAAACTGTTGATGGAAACATGGTCCTAATGATCATGTCAGAGACCCAACCAAAGCAGAGGCCTCTTCTGCTGTTGGTCTTATCGTGGCCAGACGGGGCCCTAACCTGTTTGCCCTCTCCATTGCTGATTCATAGCCTGAAACTTCTCTTTCATAACCAGGCTCCCATCATTTATCACGTCTGAGCTGAAGCCTTTAAGAAAAATGTCAGTGCTTTAGTCCTCTACGTTTTCTACTGAAAGGCGTCCAAGAGTCTGAACTCTTAATTCAATAAGAGATAAATTGAAAAAATTTGCAAATGTAAGCCATATTCGCTGGCCAGAACCTAGGAGTGGGATTTTATTCCCCCTCGCTCTCTGTGTTGTAAATCTTCCCAGAGTTCCATGTTCTTGGCTCCAAACAATTAAGAAACTGTTCATTAGACTGACACAAACCAGAGAGAACCATGAGGGTGGGAAGTGGCTCTCTGTACGCAAGACTCTTGGACGGGGCCCAAAGTCCCCCTGAGGGCCTGCTGATTTGGTCACCATGCAGAAGGTAGAAGGTGAGACTGGGATGGGAAGGCTTTGGGTTCAGCTTAATCCATTTATTTTCTTTCAGTCAACAGAGACCTTTGTAAAGTCTGAGCCTATCCATACATTGAGTTAAAAGGCACAGCGACTGCCAAACAAATGATTTAGCTTGCGTTCCATCCCCTCAGAGGAATACTGGTTTTGATAGCAGTAGCCAATATTTTCGTTGAACTGAAGTATTTTATTTAATTGTGGTTTGAAACTGTGTGTTTCATTTCACTACTGTGAGCTGACTGTTTGCTAGAGTTTGATTGATGGACAACCAGAAATGTTTCTATATCAACCAATGGAATTCAGATATTTTTGGATGTGGTTTAGCGATTGATAAAAAGCACATTTCAGCAGACAGGTTCCAGTAAAAGGCAACATTTTGGGGGAAAATGGTAGCCCGTAAGGGTAACAGTCACAACTTCAAAGGTCTTCTCTCTTTTTTTAGTACTACGTTAAACTGATGCTGATTTTGTTTTGGATTCCTGGTGGAACGGCAGCTCAGCCTCGCTCAGTAAAGTGGATGACATGACGTTGCCCAGCGCTTTGGGGTTATTTTTTTCATTAAAGAGGGAGCTCTGGTTAAGCCACAGTCAAGGCCTTGTGTCAGTGTTTACTAAATGGGATTCTCTGGAGCACTGGCAGCTCTTCAATCCCCATTATATGCTCTGTCTGGACCCTGATTGTGTTGTGTAGTGTAGTGTAGTGTAGTGGAGGAGCTGCTTGCTTTCTCCCAGTCCTGAGCTCCAGAGATGGCCAGGTCGTTACTGTAAAAAAATACTGTGTTCTCAATGGGGTACCCTGTTAAATGAAGGCAATATTCATCTCATTCCTCCTACTCCTCCTCTTCCTCCTCTTCCTCCAGATATCAGAATTTGGAGTGAACAGTAAAGGGAAATAGTAGTTTAATGTTAACCTGATAGGATGATGCCTTTTGGCCTTGACTTTAGCTTGACTTTATTTCTTCTCTTTCTCTCCTCAGTCCACCCATGTCTACGTAAGTGATAACAGGGAAGAACGGCTCATTTCCTCATAGGTGAGGGTTAACGCTGACGGACTGTTCCCTGTTGGTGCCCTTGACGTGGGCTCCTCTAGGTTATCACACCCCGCCTTTGGCACTGCATCTGTTCTCATTAGACTGTTGTGGAACCTTGTAGCCATCTGCAGCGGTTCCTACAGCAGGCCTGGCCACCCTCTCTTTTTCTCTGTGGACCTGGCGTGCTACCAAGCGTTAGAACGGGAGACTGGCCTTTGTGATTTGTCTGCTTATACCCAGGCCTGAGTTATGCCATCCCTCCTGTACTGTAAACACAGGGATTGGATGGACCCCTGGAGACCAACTGGGTCACCTCTTCTTTTATTACTTCACAGTGAATCCACAAGTTGCCATTAGCTTGGAAATATGTGCTTCATCTCCAGGGTCAATCACATTCTTATTCATGGTAATTGTGACTTTTTCATTGATCATCCAGTTGAATACAATGATGGATTAAGATGAGATGATCAAGATGAGTCCAAGATGACATAGCAGTCAGACGTCCTTTGTCCTCGTCTTGTCGTGTCCCGTGTATATATATATTTACTTATTTTCTTCGCATATCTTTTTATATCTTTTTTTCTAAAAACTCAACTTCAAAACACTCTCCTGCAACCCGCCTCACCAATAAAAAAAAAAATATATTATTCACCTCAAATCTGAAATCCACAACAGAAGCTAGCCAGAAGCTAGCCAGAAGCTAGCGTTAGTATTCAGCTAACCACGGTTGGCGGTCATCAGCTATCCCTTAGCTCGAATAGCTATCGCCAGTTTTGTTCAACGCGGCTCAGACCAGAGCATACCGAACCTATTTTTCTCTCCATATCCCTGGATTTCTATCGCAAGCTCTGGACATTTACACCTCGATCTTGCAGCTAGCTAGCTGCTATCCGAGTGACTATTGGCTAATGTCGGTCCCAGAGCAAACAGCAATTATTTCCGGAGCTAGCCAGCTAAAGAGTTCCATCAGCCACTCCTAGGCTACAATCACCTATCCGGACCCGTTTTACTGCCGATGCGGAGCCCCACCGGGCCTCCACGACTGGACTACCGACGTTATCTGCCCGAGGGAGTTATCCAACTTGGCCCCTCAGTCGCGACGTAACCTGAACGCCCATCTACGGCCCACTAATCGTTAGCTGTCTTATCGGCTGCTATCTGAATAGGTCTATTGGACAATTTTCTTGGGCCACTATAACTATTTTGCTAATTGGATTGGTCCCCTCTACCACACGGAACCCCACTAATCTACAGACGGAAACGCACGAGGTGGCTAAAACAGACCTCCCTCCATCTTCTGCCAGCTTGCTACCTATTACCCGGCTAGCTATCGAAGTCATTTACAAAATAGCCTCCAATACCCTACTCAATAAACTGGATGCAGTCTATCACAGTGCCATCCGTTTTGTCACCAAAGCCCCATATACTACCCACCACTGCGACCTGTATGTTCTTGTTAGCTGGCCCTCGCTTCATACTCGTCGCCAAACCCACTGGCTCCAGGTCATCTACAAGACCCTGCTAGGTAAAGTCTCCCCTTATCTCAGCTCACTGGTCACCATAGCAGCACCCACCTGTAGCACGCGCTCCAGCAGGTATATCTCTCTGGTCACCCCCAAAACCAATTCCACCTTTGGCCGTCTCTCCTTCCAGTTCTCTGCTGCCAATGACTGGAACGAACTACGAAAATCTCTGAAACTGGAAACACTTATCTCCCTCACTAGCTTTAAGCACCAGCTGTCAGAGCAGCTCTCTGATCACTGCACCTGTAGATAGGCCATCTATAATTTAGCCCAAACAACTCCCTCTTCCCCTACTGTATTTATTTATTTATTTATTTTGCTCCTTTGCACCCCATTATTTCTATTTCTACTTTGCACTTTCTTCCACTACAAATCTACCATTCCAGTGTTTTACTTGCTATATTGTATTTACTTTGCCACCATGGCCTTTTTGCCTTTACCTCCCTTATCTCACCTAATTTGCTCACATTGTATATAGACTTATTTTTCTACTGTATTATTGACTGTATGTTTGTTTTACTCCATGTGTAACTCTGTTGTTGTATGTGTCGAACTGCTTTTCTTTATCTTTGCCAGGTCGCAATTGTAAATGAGAACTTGTTCTCAACTTGCCTACCTGTTTAAATAAAGTTGAAATAAAAAAATGGAGTAGGCCTATGTGTTCAAATCATTTTAGCTAAAAACTTTGTTTTTAGAGCTCACTTCTGAAAGTAATATTTTCCTATTTTACTCTGTCATTTTTGTTAATATAGAGCAGGTCATTTTGTTTGACAAGAAACTTCTCAAAGGTCACTGGTCACCATCGCTGGTTAATCAATTCAAAACCCTTCTGGTTCATTACATCTGTTGTTTTGAGTGTGGAAACATGAACTTCCTGTTATTTTTGGAGAAACAAATTCTAAGAATATTCTAAAACGTCTCTCCCCATTTTTATTATGGTGGCTTCAAACAATGGGTGTTATTTTTGTAACCATGCTTTGAATTTCATCCCCCAGGACCGCCTCTTTCCCTCCCTCTCTCCGTCCAGAAACAGAACCAGCTTTGTTTTTGTAATGATCACTTAAATGACACTTCCAAAGCTCAAGGTCAGAGCGACTTCCCCTTTCGGTTTGATTTAAGTGGCACCTAGCCACGCTACTGTAGCTAATCAAAAGGATTTATGGAGTGCATCACTTTGGCCTGGAATAAGGGGTGTTTGTTGACACCCTCCTCCAGGTGTTTTGGACGTTTTTTACTCACTATTATTTTAGCTGATAGAAGGCAGCTGGGGAGACCTTCCACTTGTTTGGTTTTAAAGGGGTTGGCAGAATGCGCAAACCTATCCCGCTTATCCGGAAAGTCTGTGTGTAAGCTTCCATAATTACATTGATCTTGAGAGGGTTTTACGACCTGCTGACGCAGTCTATCACATTTCAACATGGCTCTTGTTAACGGCCCCGGTGTTTTGCATATTCCAAGTTCACGTACAACCGCGTGTGCTTCTCGGGTTTCCTGGTAATTGGGATTTTTCACATGTTCCTGAAGTAGAGGACCAGAAGGAGGGAGGATGGGACAGACAAGCAGACTAGGAGTGCGTTTTTGGGCTTCAGAGCGTTGCCAAATGGTTCCTCTCCTTGATTGAGTCAGAGAGACTGTCAGGCCAGAGGCGTGGACTACGAAAACCAGATGTTGACTTCCCACTACATCTCCATAACCCTAAAAACGGATTGCAGTATAGTCCTAGTATTAGAAGCCTCGATAAAACGCTGTTTCGCAGCATTGTGTAGGGTGCTTTTGTGTTTTGTTTTCTCTTTAAATGCAGGATGCCAGGAAGTCATTATTAGGCCCCCTTATCCAAGGAAATGTATCGTGCCCCTGAGTTTCCACCCGATCTCATCTTTTGGTCTGGTTTGAGTGAACACAACAGCCTGGGACAAAACCCTAAATCTATCTTAGGCACTTATTTGGAATTTATGTGTGATTACTTACCATTAACTGCCTAATAAGTGCTTAGAAGGGTAACGGGAGGAGGATTTATGTCACAATAGAATGGGCGACAGGGAACGACGTCTTAGGCCAACTTAAGATGGATGACCACAGTAAATGAAAGTGAGCAGTGAAGGATGGGTTGGATTGAGAACCTTTAGTCAAACACTGCCTCTGGCTGAGCTTCGCAGCCCCCTGAGTCCCTAGAGGCAGCAGGTCATTGTTGTGTTCAAATATCCTGACCTTTAGTAATGAGAAGGCAGGTTAGAGGACGACCTGGAAGCGCTTTGTCTGCGTCTCCTGGGAACACAAACACCATCAGTATGCACAGGAACAGCTGCAGGGCGCTCCATGTCAATGAACACGTTGTGACACCTATTTGTAATTTCACTGCAAAGAAATTTGGGAACCCTTTTATGGGAGCCTTGCTGTGTGAAAAAAACAGATAGCTAAGTGTATGTGTTGTGGGAGTGGATAACTGGTAAATCAGTCACTCAAATTTTTTATATTAAACTTGAATCAAACAGTACACATAACGTAGGCCATGACCTAACATTGGCTTCCTAATAGTACATGTGTCATGGTTTGTTGATTGTTCTGGACGTGGTGGAAAAATGAATGCTGGGGCGGTTAAGCTGATAAGTCGTTTGCTTTTTGATGAGAGCTCCGGGTTTGGCAGAGATGTAGATTTGTGTGCCCTTTCTTCAGAATTCCTGTTAAAATGATGTTATGTCACCTGATAATGATATAGGCTAGTAGGCATTGTGAGACAAGAATGGTTCCCAGACCCAATATTTGCTTGTCTGGTAACTCTATTCATGTCTTTATCTTTACAGATAATCCATAGGCAACTTTGCTAATAGCTGTTCCGCCCACTAAAGAATGAAGGTGTGTGTGTGTGTGTGTGTGTGTGTGTGTGTGTGTGTGTGTGTGTGTGTGTGTGTGTGTGTGTGTGTGTGTGTGTGTGTGTGTGTGTGTGTGTGTGTGTGTGTGTGTGTGTGTGTGTTGGTCTCAAGGTATTTCAGTAGTTCACAGATTCAATACTGGGGATTTAGTTTTAGGGCTGATTTTACTCCAAAGGGTGTCCGCTACTCCCCCTTTTCATCCAGCCATTATTTGATTTGTTTAGAGGATTACTCAGCCTACTTTGGCTTTGGTGTTGCCTCTCCCCACTGTGCTTTCATCACTGCAGATTTCCCATGTTGATATCCCCATGTCATCCGATCCTATTTCTTCCTGTCCTAAAACCCAGTCCCATACGGTGTACAGTGTGAGTTTCAGAAGCAATTTCCATATCTAGCGTGAAATTGAACAGCTGAAATAAGGCGCAGCGCAGAGATGTTTCTTGGCAGCTCTCCAGGAAGGGCAGCGGTTGCTAATCTGCTTTCTGGGCTTTGCTTTTCCCCATGTCCTTGGTTGTTAAGCACTTTAGGAAAATGCATCTTAAGTGCTCTTTCATGTGTTTTTGTTATACTTATTGAGTTTAGCTTGCATGTAAATTCACAGTATGCTCAGAGCAAAAGTCAGCGAATGGAGGGGAGGAAGAGAAGTGCTAGAGTCATTCTTGGCATAGATCCTGGGAGATGTTCTCTCAAGGCTGCCTGCCTGGGTTTTTGCTCAGTATAGTTGATCCTATAGCAGAGGTTGCTTTGGCTTTTGGAGTTTTCTTGAAAGAAAAACTATTTTAACTTTGATCTAATACAATTGAGAGAGACGTCCATGTTGAATAGAATAAGACAGTAAGCCAGCAGGAATCCAAATGTCTATGACTCATTACTCAAATGTAAAACAAAAATGGGAAAATGATCTTTGAAAGCAAAAAGGGGATTACTTTTTCCTCAATGGTAGTCCGTCTTTTCCACAAAAGCTTTCAGGAGTTGATATAGGCATAGGCCTACCTTTACTCAGTGGTGGAGGAGACCAAATACTGCGGCGTCTTCTAACTAAAAACAAGGAGAGTTTTGGAATCTATTCAGGCCATTGGAAACTCCAATGTAAGCAACGCTTATGATTTAGAAGTGAACAGTTTTCTCATGTCATTACTTGTTTTGAACCCCCACCACCTTCATTCTCCTTCAGCAGACTGGGTGATTTGTTATTTTTCTATATTCTTCTGTCCTCCTGGGGTTTTGTTGCCAAGGCAATGGTTGACAAATGCGTCTCTGGGATTTGTGCGGGTATGTATCGGTGGAATGCCTGTGTTAAACATGACCAGAGGATCCTATCAGACCCCGAGCCGCGGGAATAAGGGAGACACACTGGTGTCTGAGGATGCCCTTCACTCAATGGAAATGATCCTGTGATAAACAGTCATTGCCCGAATTCCTCCCCTTGTGTTGTCATCGCAAAAGTAAATACTTTGGGTGATGGTTTTGTTGTCTAAATCAACAGGCTTTCTTGCTTAGCTTAAGAGGATCATTTCTCCGAATTGAGCTCAAATGTAAAGAACACTCGTTTTTTCCGAACGTCCATTTACATCAAACTAAAATGTGTCTTCTCAGAAAAGGATTCATACACAGGACTCAGTGATTCCATGGTTTTGAACTTGCCCAGTGAATTGGAGTGACTCCTTTGGAAATGAGTGCTGACTGTGACTCAAGCCAAGCCTCATTGAAGTAATTGGCTTGCACCATGCTGGGACTGTGCCATTCAGTGACCAGGCAGGGGGAGATGGAAATAATTTGTGAGCAGGATGTATGTGAATTAATTGGGCCTGTGTTTAGGACTTCATCTAAATTAGTATGGAAGTGTTTTACCCTCAAATATCTTAGACACATTTTTGTACCAAAACAGCAGAGACCAACTTAGTTTTGCCGCACGAAACAACTGATGTTATACTGGAATTGTAAAGAAAATGTAGCTGACATAGAGCATTGTCTCTCCTACTACTCCTCAAAAATTGTTCAGCAAACTAGTGCATTTGTTGGTACTTTGGCTTGTCTTTTTGTGATGTAATAAATAAAGCCAGATGGTTTCCTTGTCAAATGCTAATGATGTTCCTTTCCCCTCCTAATACAGACCACATGGTCTATGTTGTAAATAGTAACATGCATATAACATGCAGGCTACATATCTGGGAGACAGAAAAAAGCATGGAATGTAGAAGTGGTTTCCATAAAAAGTCAGGTTGAACAACTTAAAGATGCACTATGCAGAAATCGCTCCACCATTTCCTACTTGCTAAAATTCGAATTGTTCGCCTAATTTTAGTTTGTGACAAAACAAGCAAGTATAGTGTAGAGCAGGTATTCCCTGGGGGTACGCACAATGCCGTCGGGGGTACACCAAATAAAAATGTGATTCACATTTAAAAAAAAAAAAAATTCTTCACATTTTCAAACAGTCCATTTATATTTTCCAACGGGGCAATACATTTGGGTGAGGTTTTTTTCTCACCTGAGTAGCCTCGTTACACTGCCAAAAATAAAACTAAACCATGTTCAGCGAAATAACAACACAATGTCAAATACAGGTAGCCTAGTCAAATAATTAACATCCAATCACATTAACCGTTAATCTCTCGCAGGAATTCCACTAACGGTCCGTAGGTAGCCAAACGTAGCTGCTGCTCATGTTGGTATCTGTACTGATGGCACAAAAGCCATGACAGGGAGACAAAGTGGAGTGGTAACGCGCGTGCAAGCAGTTGCTCCCGATGCCACTTGGGTACACTGCAGCATCCACCGAGAGGCTCTTGCTGCCAAGGGAATGCCTGACAGCTTGAAAGCCGTTTTGGACACTACAGTGAAAATGGTTAAGTTTGTTAAAGCAAGGCCCCTGAACTCTCGTGTATTTTCTGTACTATGCAATGATATGGGCAGCGACCATGTAATGCTTTTACAACATACGCTGGTTATCAAGGGGCAAAGTATGACACGTTTTTTTGTATTGAGAGACGAGACTGGTGTTTTGCGGGTACTATTTAATGAAGCTAATGAAGCTGCCAGTTGAGGACTTGTGAGGCGTCTGTTTCTCAAACTAGACACTCTAATGTACTTGTCCTCTTGCTCAGTTGTGCACCGGGGCCTCACACTCCTCTTTCTATTCTGGTTAGAGCCAGTTGCGCTGTTCTGTGAAGGGAGTAGTACACAGCGTTGTACGAGATCTTCAGTTTCTTGGCATTTTCTCGCATGGAATAGCCTTCATTTCTCAGAACAAGAATAGACTGACGAGTTTCTGAAGAAAGGTCTTTGTTTCTGGCCATTTTGAGCCTGTAATCGAACCCACAAATGCTGATGCTCAGGTACTCAACTAGTCTAAAGAAGGACATTTTTATTTCTTCTTTAATCAGAACAATGGTTTTCAGCTGTGCTAACGTAATTGCAAAAGGGTTTTCTAATCATCAATTAGCCTTTTAAAATTATAAACTTGGATTAGCTAACACAAGGTGCCATTGGAACACAGGAGTGATGGTTGCTGATAATGGGCCTATGTAGATATTCCATTGAAAATCATCCGTTTCCAGCTACAGTAGTCATTTACAACATTAACAATGTCTACACTGTATTTCTGATCAATTTGATGTTATTTTAATGGACAAAAAATGTGCTTTTCTTTCAAAAACAAGGACATTTCTAAGTGACCCCAAACTTTTGAACAGTAGTATAGGTGAGAGTGGATTCTCGGCCCTCACTTGCATGAACACTAAATAAAGGCACAGACTGTGTGTGGAAAATGATTTAAGACTGAGACTCTCTCCAATACAACCCAACATTGCAGAGTTCTGTGCATCCTTTCAAGCACACCCTTCTCATTAATCTGTGGTGAGTTTTTCACAATTTTCAATAAAAAAATAAAGTTTTATATGTAAGATGGTTAAATAAAGAGCAAAATGATTGATTATTATTATATTATTATTTGTGCCCTGGTCCTATAAGAGCTCTTTGTCACTTCCCACGAGCCGGGTTGTGACAAAAACTCTCACTCATTCTTATGTTTAATAAATGTATCATATAGTGTGTGTGTGGCAGGCTTACATGGATGGCAAAAAACAACATTTGAGAGTGCGCTGACCCTGGTGCTAGAGAGGGGTACACAGCTGGAGGTTGAATGTTTGAAGGGGTTAGGGACTATGAAAAGTTTGGGAACCACTGGTGTAGAGAATCATTGTACCATCTAAACCACTGTAAAAGACGCAAAAACGGAACTTAAGAATGGGAAGCATAGAAATAGCGCACATAGACTTGTTTTAAATGAGAATGACAGATCTATAACACACTTTTCTATGTGAATTTGGTCAGGTTGCCCCAAAAAGTTACATATTGCAGCTTTAATTGATGTAGAATTGTGGTGAATGTAGACCTAGGCCTATGTCAGAGAGAAGTTCAGGTTTTGGACTGTTAGGTCTACTGTGTGAATTAAGTTGTTTAGAAAATAAGTTAAGTCATTAAGATCTTGAATTTATATTGAAGGAATGTCGAACAATTTGAGGATCTTGAAGACTGCACATTTTTGTCCATTATGGTAATGTCCCTGTGACTTAACGTTTTTACACCAATTTACAGCAAAAAACTAATCTGTCCACATTTCACTTCTTCACTGGCTACAGTTCTCTTGATCTTCTTATGGCTATCTCAGCACACCTTGGTAATTGGTGATGTGGACCACATGTTGGCTTTCAATAGTGCTCTGTTCAGCCAGTGGCACCAGGACTTCTGGCACCAGGACCTCTCTTTCCCAGGCACATAGTTGTTGGCATCATTGTTAAGGGACGGAGGGGGAGGAATAGCTTCCTCTCCTCCCCCTTCCTCCCTCCAAACCCCTCTTGGTAGAGCGTTGGTTGGATGGAAAGCTGGCCAGTGGGCAGGCTGTTTTGAAAGAGGCTCCACAGCCCTGCTGCTGCCAGTGTCTGTAATCTTCACGTGACCTCCGTGACCTTATTAACGGGGCGAGAGTGGCAGGGCTGCAGTGACCCCTCCTCTTGGGGGTCAAGGTGGTTGAGGCGGGGAGCAGCTATTAGCTTGAGAGCGTCCTGAGGAGAGGCTCCTTTGAAACCCCCAGGAAACATGTCACGTTCTCCTTTCCTTTTCTCCTCCAATTAAAATGATTTTCCTCACTGGTGGTTTTTCAGGCCTGCGAGTTGGGAGTTGTTTTGAATCAGTATTTTTTGGGATGTTTTGTTGGGAATTTTCTTTTTCTGTTGAGTAGGTAGGCTATTTGAGGTCGATTTAGAACGTTTCTATCACAATTCCTTGGAATTGTCGAGGTAGGATGTTTTTGGTTTGTTGGAAAGGTATTTTATATGGGACTGATGGGTTGTTCTTCTTTATAAAGTCTGCTGCATACACTGGCTCAGCTCAGTGTTGGCTTTGTTTGGGGAGCCATAAAACATACTGTGCCATCAAGTTCAAAAAGGAAGAAGTACAGTACATCACCATTGAGAGCCAGTTAGTCCATCATGATGAGATTGCCAGAGTGAAACTTCCATTAAGTTTTGCTTAGAGACCCTCACATTTCCCAACGGAAGAAAAAACTGTTCTGTTGTGGTTAATTTGGTATATTTGTCTCTCTTACAGCTTACCCATTGTGAAGCTCTTTCCAATCTGAATTCATGAACAACATCAGTAGGTTGGAGAATATCACTCCCCTGGTAAGGCATTTTACTACATCTTTCTCTTTCCTCTTATACATGAAGCAAAACAATTTACTTTTCAACACTGCATGTTTGACTGATAAACAGATATAGGTCTAAATCCTCGGAACCAAGTACATACTCAGTACTTTTTTTCTTGACATTTCAGTCACTTTAAAAGTTTTAATCCGTTAGTTAAAATAAACAAACGTGTGTTTACTAATAGTTAGCAGTACTTTGTCTTCAAAGACCTGTTGGATAATAATGATTCCAACTTTAATGTAATCAGACACTGAGTATATATTTTTTACAGTGAATACGCTCTGCTTTCCATTGTACCCTCTCCCCCTTTCCCATTCCTCTCTGTCTGGCGTGCCCAGACAAGCTGTCAGTAAAAGTCAAACAAAGGTTTTTTTTTCTGCTCTTGCTACAACTGGGTCAGTGAGAAGCACAAGGTGAACATGTTTACCTGCAGCTCATGCAGGCGGCCCTGCTGAACCACTGAACCTGACTGACACACACACACACACACACACACACACACACACACACACACACACACACACACACACACACACACACACACACACACACACACACACACACACACACACACACACACACACAGCTACTCTCAGCTTAACATGTTGAAAAACCTCCAGAGCCATGTCAAAAAGCCGACAACTGTTACATTTTGCGAGGGGTTTCCCAAGTTCATGTTGAAGACCAGACTGACCACTTTCCTTCTCTTTGACTGTCGCTTTGATTCATAAAGGTGTGTCTGTATGTTTTTGTGTTTGTGTGCGTGTGCGTGCCAGTGTGTGTGTGTTGCGGTCCAATATCTGTGCGTGTATGAAAGGTGGAGAGGAGCAGAATGGAACAGCTGGGCCTGCTATGTTGGCTTGTTTTGTAATGTCAGAGTCTGGTGTTGATTCAGAGCAAAGCTGCATGCTCTACACCTTTCCTGCACAGCTGCAATGATTCTGCTCTTAATAAGGCCCACTTATGTACCCAAGACAAAGCTGGAGGGGACGGGATGGGGGTTAAGGGGTTGGAGGTGGGGGTCGGGGTGTACGTTGGTGGGGGTTGCAGTGCAGCTAGCTAAGTAAAAATATGGCTGCTGCCTGCGAGGAAACCTAGCAGCTGTGTTGACCGTCTCGTCTGACTGCGAAGAAAGGCACTGATTATAAAGTGCAATATTCTGGCAAGACCGCAGTCTCAGCGAGGAGCAGCTTTGATCATTTAGCATTGTAAACTGCTCCATCATCTAAGGCCTCAGGTAATACCCTGGTTTATTAGCTTATGAAGGGGTTGAAATCTTTATCTACAGTACTGGGCCCTCAAGCACTTTTGATGCCAGCGCTGAAGAATCTTTTTGGTAACGAGCTCAGTGTTTTCCTTATATTCAATTAGCAGCGGCGGGCCGCCAATGCTAAATTGCTACCGCCACTCCAAAAAAAAACATGTTTTCAATATATTTTTTATAATAATTTCTGGGATGGTAAAATGTTTTCAGTGTAAACTTAAATGACTAAAACCAGATGTAAACTATGTAAAAAGTTAAGGGAGCCTATATATTTTTTAAATAAGATAATCTTTGAGAACTAACAATCACCAAAATAGAAACTAGACAGTCAAGGAGAATCTGAAATTCCCAAATTCCAATGTCATGATTTTGTTATAGTGTTTGATTCACTCAGATAGCGTAAGAATACGGCATAATCCATTGCAAAATGTGTAGAATTGCAGGAAATTTTCTTTAAAACAGTGAACATTTGGCCTGTACAACTGTGGCCTTTACTCTTTGCCCCCCCCCCCCCCCAAAAAAAAAACAAATCCAAGGGGAAACACTGGAACTTTTGAGCAGTTTGTTTGTGCCCATTTGTGACAGCTTGGGAGGAAGATATACTAGGTTATTTTAAAGTTTTTATTATCTGTCGATTTTGATACACATTCCTCAGTGCACTTGTTGATGAATGTATTGAGAAAGTATGAGACAGTTGCCAATTGTTAGTCGGCAAGATGACTTTGAGTAAATTGAGTCATGTGTGACCTTCATGAAGGGCCTTGGATGTTTCAGACAAATGGAGCCCTGAGGTAAACTGATAGTCTAGATACCAGATGGCCCACTACATGCTGCCAGAGCTGCTCCTCTCTGCTTTGACATGTTCAAACCCACAAAGCATACAACCTCTCTACCCGCTTCATGAATGATTCAACCCTAGCAGGAGATTTTTTACCTAATGCTCAAGTCACTGCTTATTTCTGGCAGTGATCCCATCTGTGTTGGACACCTCACCGCTGACTCCAGCATAGGCGGTGTAGTGAGTATATTTGTTCAGTAACGGATGCCCGAACTCTGAAACTCCCAGTCGGTCACTCTGATTGGAGTTTTCTTTTCCCTTATTGGGTTCCTTGCCGTCCGAGAGGTTTCATCAAAGGGCAGATGTAGGCTGTTCATAGCTAGGGCAGCACTCTTCCCTATAATTCATTTTGGCTGTTGTTTTGTCTCATCTTTGGTCTATTGTGTTGGCAGTTCTGCTGGTGGTCCCATGTAAACAACTCTGAAAGGGGTTCCCCTCTCCTCCTGTCTCTCTCTCTCAGAGAGCCATGGCCTCTGGTTTTAATGGGGTAATTGAAGTTAGAGGATGCCTGGTCCTGATGTTGGGTGCCAGGAAGGACCAGCTCTGTGTCTCTGACCCCTCCAGTACAAAGGGACCTTCTCATCCTCCTCTCAGAAAGCTGGGAAGAGTAAATATTTAGCAGGCTGCACAACAATGGCTGGCCCAGAGAGAGAATGAGACTTTCACCAGAACTCATGGCTAAAGGGGCATTTGGCAGAGGGGGGTAGTAGTTGGCTATTTCTGGAGGAGGGTTTTTTTGGGGGAAAGGAATCTCTCAGGCTGAAGTCTCATTTATAGGGCGGGGTTTTCACCAGAACCCACAGCAGCCACTAAGGGGACTTTCTGTCTAAATATATATTTAAGATCTTTCACACTGTTTGAGCGATCAGACATCCTTTCTGTCAGCGCTCTCTCTCCTCTGTTTGGAAAACTCCATTATGGCACATCTTTCTTTCTTCCGTTCTTTTACCCCCCTCTTTGACATTCTAACACTGACACAATTGTGTGTGTGTCTCTGTGTGTTTGTATTTGTCTTTTTTAAAAGTAAAGTTACCAGCCTTCCTTTAGACACACTCTGGCTGTCCTTTCTCCCCCCTCCCCCTCTTCTCTCCTATGTTAGATTAGTTGTTAAGTTGTAAACCTTTGTACACTAGGCCTACATCACAATTAATGCCAACAATGAAAACGGGGGTTCCGCTCTCTATAGGCTTCCATTGGAAAGACCTTAAAGCAGGTCTTTGTCTCCCGTGCGCCACCAGTGTGACTGACATGAACAGCCCAGAAGACTGCAGGCGACGTAGGGCTTAGTGTGCGAAGGTTGTTCCCTGGCCAGGAGGAGAGGGAGCAAGCATGGGGCCCTATAATTCAGATCAACACAGTGATTTACTGTAACTCCTAAATCCTCATAATTTACTGCCATACTTACTCCTCCAAAGGTGTGAAGTTCTTCAACAAAACGCATTGTGCCGGGGTGAATGGGCCTGACCCCTCACTCCAACCGTTTCCACTCCGAGAATCATTCTGGCTGGCACGGTTACGGCTTAGCACTCGCTGGCTGCCACAGCAGAGAGAGGTAGAGAAAGCCCAGTCCAGGGTCACTGAGCCTCTCAACACTGGGACAGCTCACTTCTACCTGACACAGAGTGGGGGAAAGTAGAAGGGACATTTTGCCATGGTGTAGATGGCAGTAAAAAGAAACTCTAGCAACCATTAAGAACACCCCCCCACACACCCCCACAGGGATGCTGGCCCATGTTGACTGCAAAGCTTCCCACAGTTGTGTTAAGTTGGCTGGATGTCCTTTGGGTGGTGGACCATTCTTGATACACACAGGGAATCTGTTGAGCATGAAAAACCCAGCAGCATTGTAGTTCTTGACACAAACCAGTGCGCCTGGCACCTATTACCATTACCCCGTTCAAAGGCACTTAAATCTTTTGTCTTACCCATTCACCCTTTGAATGGCACTCAAATATAATCCATTTCTCAAGGCTTAAAAATCCTTCTTTAACCTGTCTCCTCCATTCCGACTACACTGATTGAAGTGGATTTAACAAGAGACATCAATAAGGGATCATAGCTTTCACCTGGATTCACCTGGTCAGTCTATGTCATGGAAAGAGCAGGTGTTCTTAATGTTTGTACACTCAGTGTATATAATTGCAGCACTGAACTTTAATGTTAGGTTGTTAATGATGGATTGCATCATGGAACAGAGGGCAAAGACCAGTCATCACTGGCTAGAATCCTCCAACACTCCTCTCCAAACAAACAATGTCTTTGTTAGAATTCATAACAATGAGTAGGAATCAACACAAAGGGAAATGAATGAAGCAAACAAACAGACAGGATGAATATGGAAAATAACAGGCTGGCAATCTGTCTCTTTGTAGGGTTTTTAATTGGTGTGTTGTAATTAGTTCAGTTAAAGCTGTGTTGTTGGTCATGCTGCTCTAGCAGACTAATGGGCTGAGTATGGAGCTAAGTGGGTGCATGTCCACGGCTGTGCCAGCCAGTGGTTTATGAGCCACTCTCATTCACTTGTTCCTTAACACTCTCCCTGCTTGATTATGGATGTGTAGCCTTGGTGTGTGTGTGTGTGTGTGTGTATGTGTGTGTGTGTGTGTGTGTGTGTGTGTGTGTGTGTGTGTGTGTTTGTGTTTGTGTGTGTGTGTGTGTACGTACATGCGACACGAACCCGGGGGGAGGTATTGCATATGCGTTTATGAAAGGAAAAAAGCTTCTCCAATGCCGTTTGGGGAGGCATGTTGACCCAAAGCATGATGTAATTCAATAAGCCTGTCACTATCATTTTCCCACTTCCCCATAATTTTCTCTGGGCGAGGAGTTTTTCCTGCTCCATCTATTTTACTGTCATATTTCACTGTTTATAAATATTTATGCACATAACAGCTAATAAAGTCAGGTCTGACCAGGAACTGGACGGCTTTCCAGTTTTAATTTTGAAGATATTATATATTGCTGGTGGAGACGCCAAAAAGCTGTATCCACCCTTTTTTAATAATAATAATAACAGCTTGTTTTCTCATGTAAAATGAAAATGACAAACAGACCTTCACCCCTATAAGTATGCATAGACATACTCTCTTACATACACAAACATACCCTCATATGTCCACGTCTGCTCCGTACCCTGATGTCCTGAAGTGGGTGGATGGATGGGCCGGGGCATTCTATACAAACACAGGGAGTTGTGAGGAGACACCTGTAGCTCTCAAGCCTCTTTCTCCTCGGCTCCTGGTACAGTATCAGTGTCCTTTTGATGTACGATTTGTTATTGGTTTTGGGGCCCGGGGCAGCAACGTTTCAAATGTGTTAAGTGGATCGGCTGTCAGAAAGTTCCACAGCCATTCTTTGTGAGTGATTCTTTTAGTATTATTTGTTTTTACTTTACGGATAGGGACATTGAGATTAGCCCCCCCCCCCCCCCCACACTGCCCCCCCTTCCCAGCGCACCTCTTCTATCACAGTGAAAAGACACACACACCCCATCCTCCACACCCGCAGTATCCGGGCCACATGTGAATGTGACAGACAGGAGTACACATATGTGAGTATTTATAGTCTACATTTGTCAAAGAGCACATTTATCATGTGGCCCGCTGGTGTCAGTGCTGCGTTCTCATGTCTCTCTCCCTCTGCTGGTACTCAGCGCGACACCCAGCACCTGCACACCTGACACACACACACATTTTGCCTTACATTGATAAATGCACCCCTCACCACAGAAATCACTCTTGAGAACTCGCAATCTATCCAGTCTGGTCCAGGAGAACTCGATGGGCCTAACTTTTCTACAGTCATTTTGTTGTTTGGTCTTAAGATTGTACAGGGAAGAATTTGAAAGGTTTGCTCCATCAAACTTGCGACCCTAGCCATTCACGACATATGGCCTTAAAGAGAGAGAAGTGTTGTGCCTTCAGGGCTGAAGTGATTTTTATTTGGAACCACTTAAGATATTCACCTGTGTATTTTTTTACATTTATTTAACCTTTATTTAACTAGTCACTTAAGAACAAATTCTTATTTACAATGACGGCCTACCCCCGCCAAACCCGGACGATGCTGGGCCAATTGTGCGCCGCCCTATGGGACTCCCAATCACGGCTGGATGTGATACAGCCTGGATTCGAACCAGGGACAGTTGCACTGAGATGCTATGCCTTAGACCGCTGTGCCACTCGAGAGCCCTGAAATTGCTTAATTTGGCAAGAATGGTAAATAACCTCTTGGGCCTTTTAACCAATCATAAAGTGCACAGAGCCGTCTTAGCGTGCCCATAAAAGCATAATTACACCAGTCCAAGACCAGCTTTTTACATTGGTTGCCATTCTTTACTAAACCCTCGTAACAACGTATAGCTGGTTAGCTGCCAGTAGCTAGCTGAATGCCATTACTCAGTCATTCTGGGAAAGGTTAATGCACTGTTCTGTACTGGTCTTGAGGTGTATAGAGTAGTATTACTTAGCTGTGAACAGATCTAATAACTGGGCCTGCACTTACCGTGTAAAAACAAGGTGGGAAAGGAACGAGGTGGGAAAGGAAGAGAGATGTGAAAATCTTATTGTGTTAAAATGTCAACGCTTTTCCATTTTTTTCAGTTCTGGAGGAGCAGCTGCAGAGGCCTAAGCCCCGTCTCAGTGGTTTACCCCCTCCATAGGGAGTATGACAGAGTCCAAATGCCAGCTCTGCCCCAACCCTCCTAAAAACAGAGAGACCCATTAGTGAGGCTAATACACACACACACGCTCTAGCCCTCCCAAACCAGAGTCTCATTAGTGAGGCGAATTCACCCCAACCCCGTCAGAAAGTCTGCTTGTCCTTGGGCCGCTGAGTGAGATGACACAGGATGAAGTCATTCCATTTATGTTGGCACAGAGACCGGGCTGATGCCAGGCCTGCCAAGAGTTCTTGGACACGTCTCACGATGGTGAGAGGGACAGGAACCAAAAGGTTTGTGTCGCAGTACATTGGACCCACGTCCAGCATTGCCTTTGTAAAGCCTGTGTTGAAAACCCCACTGAAATAAGACAGGTGGTGACGTTGAAGAATGCATGACGATGAAAGTTGGGAGAGGTTCCTGTTCATGTCTCCACTCCTAAAGCAACTTTTTTTACATTATTATTTTTGGATAATGTGTGTACCTTATTATCCGTAATTTCATTCATTTTGCGCTCTCCCAGTATTTCTGAATGACAGTATTATGTCAGTGGTGTGTGATCTCACACCTAGACTGTTTTGCCACAGAAAATGTAGCGTCATGATTTTCCTCTCTCTGTCCGGCACTGTGTGATATACCAACCGTGGAATCAGAGGGTCCCAGAGAAATTTGACATCCCCGTCCCAAAAGGTAGCCATCGGAGGCTGGATTTTGACAGACATCCCCCCCACCCCCTTTCCTTCCCAACAGAGGCCGGAGAGGAGAGGAGCTGCCCTGTCCTGTGTTTGTAGAGCAGGGGCTAGGGGGAAGTTTGACTCTGGAAAGCTTTGGCTGTGTTTGGGCAATTCATCAAAGGCTCAGCCGACCTGATGAACAAACGCTAAATTTGGGCTCCTCAAAGAGTCTCTTTCCATTACCCCCACAGGCCAACACCAGCCTCCTCCTTTTCCTTCCCCGTCGGCTCGGCTGGACTGCCCTGTCTGTCTCAGCCCTTCGTTAGCATCTCAGCAAGCCCAAGATCAAACAACAACTCCTTCCTTCCACTGTCACTCTCCTCTAGTGTCTGTAGTGCCAGCCTCAGTTTGTTAGTGCTGTGAGAGCCCCCTTCTCTGAAAGGCTAGACAGGGATTAAAACTGTCATTGACCAGAGGAGGAACTATACCACGGTCTCTTCTGGCACTGAACGTGTTTTCATGGATCAAAAAGGTGCTTAGGTGGTGGGTGTGGCATGGGCCGTGGCAGGGGCGTGGCAATGAGCGTTTTCATTTTAAGCCAATTTTCTGCAATACTACAAATTTCTCCATGGAGCTGAGATGTGTTGTTTTCAGTTTTAAAGCTAATTTCCTGCAATTCTACACATTTTGCCATGCAGCTGAGAGAAATTGTTCCAGTTTTAAAGCTAATTTCCTGCGAATCTACATATTATTTTTGTTTTTTAATTTTTTAAATGTATTTTATTTTATTGAATATCCGAAACATACAATATACTTGCAGTGAAGCCGCTAAACTACTACACCATACCAGTCATCCAACAGACTCCCATTAAGAGCGATACACAGAATCATCCAGGGTCAATGCCCTGCTCAAGGCCACGTTGACAGATCTCCCACCAGGCCAAAAAACGTGAACCCGAACCCTCCAAGATCCCCCCACAGTTCCCCAATAGCTGTCCCTCAATCATTCGAGACCCCTCCCACAGTCCCCCCCCCCACAAGAAGAAAAATTAAAATTAAAAATACAATTAATTCCATTCCCCACCCCCAAAAACCCTCCCAATGCACCAACAACCAAGAGAAAAAATAAAAAGACAGAAGAAAACAGCAAACAACAATGCAACATTTTTTTAAATAAAAATACATTTAAAACAAAGGACATCAAGGACAACTATCATCATAACAGCAATGCCAACTGTATATGTTTGTGTGCATGTCTGGCACTATTACATGTATGTGTGAGTTCTTGTATGTGTTTATTTGAATGAGAGTGTGTGTATATGCATGTGTACAAACACCTGCACGGCATCAGCCTCAGGCAAACCGGCATTAGTGGTAAAAAAACTGCCCCTCAGTGTCATTCAAACGTACTATTTATCAAGTTTTATTTTGACTTTATTTTTTTATTTTATCTTTGACCATCATTCTATCTCCCGCACAGCAACTCCACTCCCACTTGTCTTCAATTCCACATCCCAACCTTCACCCCATCCCATCTATCTCTGCTGGCCACCCACTTCGGGTTTCTACGCAACATATATCTTTCAACTATGCTGTGATGTTTAACGTACAATTTCAATCTATCTAATCGAGTAGAATCCACAGATTGCGAGTAGAAGATAAATACTTTTACTAAGAGTATTAGTATATTAGTAATTGACTGACCCGTTCTCTCCAGATCTCCTGACAGTACTATTTCTAGGGTCAATTTTAGATCAATGCTATGCATTTTCAGCCATTCCTGAACCTGAGACCAGAAACAGGCTACCAGAGGGCAATACCAAAATAAATAGTCTATTGATTCTGTATCCTCACAACACAATCTGCAGAGCTTCGATGATTTTATGCCCCAAATATTCAACATTTTGTTGGTGGCAAGAATTCTATATAATAATTTTAGCTGAAAAGCACCAAGTCTTGCGTTGTTTTATATATCAACTCATACACCCTGTACCATGGAATTGGTACATCAAAAATCTCTTCCCAACTATTTTGCAATCTGTATGGCACAGTTGTCAAAATCCCGTCCTCAAATGAAACTGGTATACTTTCCTATTTATGCTATTTTTTGTTTTAATCCTTTATATTGGGCAGACAGACCAGTTCCCTACCTCCTCCCGCTGCCACCTGCCTCCTCTATTTTTGGGGTAATTCGGTAATCAATTGGTTGTACTCTTGGATTCAGCAGACCTTCCCGTACAAGTCTGATAACTCCATGAAGGACATAACTCTACCATTCCAATTTACAATATAATTTAAGAACAAAATCCCCTTTTCAAACATCTTTCCCATAAGTACAGGTATTTTATCAACCAGCACATTTGAGTTCAGCCATAATATTTGTTGTAATATTTGTTCTATCTTTTCAGGGGAAAATTGTAGCCAGCTCTGCAATGCTTGTTTGAAAAAGAGAGATACTTTGAAAAAAGTATCATTTTCAATTAATCGAAAATGAGACATGGCAATCTGCACAAAGGCAAAAAGGCAATTTTTAAACAATGGATGAGCTTTTCTTAGTAATCTACTTGAGAACCATTTAGGGTTCAAGTACAACTTTTGAATAAGTGAAGCTTTTAGAGGTTTAGTGCTTTTATATTTAATAATCTCAACCCACCCAATTCATATTCATTATATAGATAGGCACATTTTATTTTGTCTGCTTTAGCGTCCCAGATAAATACAAATATTTTTTGCTCATATGATTTTAAAAACAAATCATCAGGAGTAGGCAGCGCCATAAGTAAGTGAGTAAACTGAGATATGACTAAGGAGTTAATCAGGGCAATTTTTCCATAAATAGACAGGTATTTAACTCTCCATGGTTGCAGGATCTTGTCTATTTTTACAAGTTTTCTATTGAAATTCATTGTGGAGAGCTTATTTATATATTTTGTGATATGAATACCTAGTATGTCTACTTCACCATCAGCCCGTTTTATA
Organism: Salmo trutta; assembly: GCF_901001165.1. Lineage (NCBI taxonomy): Eukaryota > Metazoa > Chordata > Actinopteri > Salmoniformes > Salmonidae > Salmo > Salmo trutta. The sequence goes on from NC_042957.1 coordinate 24,416,362, forward strand.
GGTAAACTGAAGGGTAATGTAAACGTTTTTTAAAGATCCAATACGTACTATTGTACACTTATCATAATTAGGTTTTAATCCAGAGAGTACGGAAAAGTTATCAAGATCTTCAATGAGACATTGCTGGGATCTTGCTTGCGGACTTAATATAAAACTTGAGTCATCGGCATACATGGACACCTTTGTTTTTAAGCCTTGGATTTCTAATCCTCTAATGTCCATATTCTGCCATGGAGCTGAGAGCTGAGATTTTTTCATTTTTAATTTAATGCTAGTTTCCTGCAATTCTATGCATTTTTGCCATGGATAATGCTGTTTTGCTCAAACATAATATCAAAATGGATACTGCTAAATTGATTGTTTTGTGAATTTTCAATTCTCCCTGACTGTCTAGCTGAATATTATTAGAATAGTTTTTTTTACACAACGCTTAGGTGGCCCGCCCAAGAATTACAATGGCAGAAAAATCCCTGCACTTGAGGAGAAGAGGAAGAAAAGGGATAGAGGTGGAGAGAGAGAGAGAGAAAGCCGAGGGTGCACTGCCGCTGTATGTGAAAGGAGGACAAAGGCTCAGTCCAAAGCCCTGACACCATGTGAAATCTTTTGTAAAAACAACTGTAATTAGCAGGCAGAGCCAGCTTTTGTGCCAAAGGGCTTTGTGAGGGTGGTACTGGTGGGTTGGGAGGTTACTTCCCAGTCCAAGGCTGGAGCGAGGCTGAAGAACAACCCTCTGTTAATTGGGTTCTAAGAATCCTTTCCCCTTGTCTTCTGAAACATACACATCTAGTTTTTTTGTTGTTGGTGTGTGTTCTGGGATTGTCAAAGATATGGCCTAGCAATTCATTGTGACCAAAAATAAGTTTGTTCTTGATCATCACGATAATAGGCCTATTCCATCTTTAGAGGACTTGAAAGGAAAGAACAAACCATTTATCAGCAAATGACAAAAATGTCACTCTTCTATCAGTCTGTCAGAGTGAGTATAGAACAGGTGCTTGTGATCTCATCTACACCTCCAAGCTGCCCATCAACACCTATCAGAGGAATGTAGATTAGCATTACGTCCATCCAGCTACACCACCCCGGTATCTCTTTCATTTCAAGGTTTCTCCAGCCTTTTTTCATGTTTATCTTCTCTTCTGGGACATGAAGCAGGTCATATGGCTACAGCATGTAGCTGGTTGGGGTTTCACTTTCTCCTGCTACTCCAGCAACTCCTTGCACTTGTTCTTTGGTCCCTTGAATCTCCAGCTAGACAACGAGGATAATTCAGCACAAAGGCTATTCTTCTAACTGTCTGTGGTCATAGGGAGAAGTGAAGCCTCAGTTTGTGTGTATAAAGTTTAGTGTACTTTAATAAACGTACAGATTTAGGCCCAACCTAGAGTGTTCTCTTTAGGCCTTGTCTAACTCTGGCAGTAAGTCCTGGCCATCCCTGCGGACTTGGGGAGTGTTAATCGGGTGGGAGATGTCCGTCCTCACTCTGAAGGTGTCAGAGGTATCTGGTTTCCCTTGGTTTCCGAAACTTAGACTCACAGAAGCCACATAGCAATGTCAGCAATGCTGCAAGATGAGAGCGATACTACCCCCCCATTACCACATGCAGGGGTAACTGCAATGCACAATGGGGTTGTAACATTATCTGACGGATGGTTCCTGCCTGATTTCAGCTTTCACGATTGCCTATTAGGTCACCGTAAATGTGCTTCCAAATCAAAACGAGTTGGATCATGTTTAATTTATAGCAGGAAACCTTTGTGCAGTGCATGTTTTTTCTCTCTCAGCTGTTTGAAGTTTTATGTCCATGGAATGTGCAAGAGGGAGCGGCTTTGGCTCTTTACCTTGGGCATTTGTGCTGCATTTTGTTTAAGCGTAGGCCTAAATGTATTCTGCATCTGTGCAAACCTGAACGTGTATCTTTTGTAAGGGATCCTTCAGTTGTCCTACAGTATTTTCTGTCACCCTAGTACTTTCAATATTGCTTTGACCCTTGCATTTAGGAAGTAAAAGCTCCAATAGAGCAGGCTATTGCAAAACTTTATCACATTTCCATTGGTGCGCCAAATTATAACAGGGAACATGAAACAGAAAACCCGTTCTTACAACTGTCTTACTCCAAGTCCATTCCTGGAAGTGTTTAGAAACCTCTCTCTCCTTTTTTTTCTTTCATTGTTGGCTGACCCCGTCAGTTTGATGAACTGTGGGTGATCAGTGCTGGGACCAGTATGCTTTGATTACAGCTTCATCCCGTCACTGTGCCCTTTGATGTGGTTTGCCTGCAGTCCAGGGCCGCAGTGGCCGCCAGCCAGCCTCTTGTTATTTCAAAGGGGGCATCCTCGCTCGACTCGGATGGCCAGGGCTGACCAGGCAGATGACCACCACAGGCATGGCTGGATATTGATACACCAGGCTTTAGTGTGATAATCCTAGCCACTCATGAGGTTTAATGGGGCTATAGGCTCTGCACTTCCAGCATTGGCGAACATCCCACGCTCCCCCGTGCACAGCACTGTTCATGACACAAACTGTTTACACCCCTCATTGATGGAGAGAATTTAGCAGATTTAAAGCTTATTTTCTGCAACTCTACACATTTTGTCATTGGGTGCAAAGAACATTTATCAGTTTTAAAGCAAATTTTCTTGCAATTTTATACATTTTGCCATGTCTAATGTGTATTCATGTGATATTTGAGTGACTAAAAAATTACAACATGGACATTTCTGACAAGTTCTAAATGTCTCTCTAAGATATCCAATGACTGACATGACAAGAGGAACTGATGATGCACTACCCAATTTCTAAATTACACCCTGTGCATTCTACTATTACAACTTCCAAGAGTAAGTTTAAAGCCGGACTGAGTTCCCCCTGCGCCCCACAGTTTGGGAACCACTGCTGTAATGTACACTCAACTGTATATGAATAGGTAATAATCATGCTTGGTCACACGCACAGGCTTTGTTGTTGAATGGGACTTTCTTGGTTCTGTGTGATGTAATTTATTCAAATTGCTTGTTATTATTTTCTTTGTGTGTACAGTAACCTACATAATGTAGTGTAGGCCTACTGTATTTTTGCTTTGCAAGTAGGCTTACATTAGGCTATCATGTTTTTGTTGGCTAGTAATCACTTAAACAGGGTGTTTATCGAAAGATTTGTGTTGGATGTTCTGCTAGGTTAACATTAGTATAGCTCATTGAAACTACAGATGTACATAACAAACCACAATGTAGGCCTTTACAGCAGTTAGGACTCAATGAAAGTTGACCTGAAAGTTTGCTGCTGGTAAACAATGGTAAACACAACTGTTCTAAACAAAGAAAACCTAGGTACTTTCCTTGGAGCCAGCACCCTATTGCAGTGCATATTATGGTGTGCTATATGAACTGTGTCCTGATGCTGGCGGACAGCTGAAATGAAAGCCAGGTATAACCTCTCCCTTTCCATGATTCCATGTGAGGAATAACCCACCCCGCTGAGCAGAATGCTCTGAGCACAGAAAGTGTCCAACGATTTTCCAACAGTCCGGAAGACGAGCTCTTTCCATTTTTCATCTTTTCAATGTGGGAAAGATTGTGATATTGCATGGTGGTGTAATGGAGACATGCAACATGGGCACAAAATGTTCTTGAAATAGTCCAAAGGATATGGTAAACATTTTATTGTGTGGCGGCGGCCCAACTGTTGGTTGGGTATGGTTTTATCAGAAAGTCCACAGTGTGTTTTGAATCAAACCACAGTTATTTCAAGGGAATGGGCAGGGCAGAGAGGTCTGACCTAAAGGGAGGTCTGAGCTGAAGGGGAGTATATTTTAGGGAGTTATTACATTATAGGACCCAGCCAAAAGACGGAACACAGCTGGACTGTAATCTTTAATTTGGTGTAGGCCATGACGTGGGTGGAGTCATAATGAAGTGTTTTGAGGTAAAACAAAAAGTTGTATTGATACCGAAACCGTGATTATTTCACGACTTAATTTTATTGGTCAGTTTCATTTGTAAACTTGGTGTTAGGTCATTATTCTCTCTTACACATCCCTCTGGCTGGAAATCCGCGTTATAATGCGCATTACATTTAAAAGTATAATTTCCAATTGAGCCGACATACAGTATGCAGCGTTAATCTTGAATGCAGATAGGCGACAACGCGCGATCGGATTGAATCCTGGCCTTAGAAACCTCTCAATAATAGTCAGTGATTGTCTGAATAACATCCTAAATAAGCTGCTCAGAAGATTTTCATTTTCCTGTCGTGATTATGAAATAAATTAGACTCATAACACATTGTTTCTAGTCTAGTTTGTTTTGCTGTTTACTAGCTAGTAGCCTCGTCGAAAAACGACGTGATTTTAAAGGTATGGCAACGCGAGACACATACCGCGTTCAGAACAACTGAGAACTCGGAACTGAGAACTGGGAAATCTCCGACTTCCTACTTCAGTGCATTTGAAATAACCGGGAACTGGAATAAAGGAGCTGAGATTGAGAAAAATCGATTATAACGGTAATCAAACTCGGAGTTCCAACTCCAGTCCCCCAGTTGTTTTGAACGCGGCATAACTAGCTTGTGATGGTAATACTACTACTGATGATGATGATGGACCTCCGTTCTTCCAGCTGCTGTGTGCTGCAGAGGCCTTGATTGGGTTAAAAGTCGACAAGCATCATCACGAACATCCTATCAGTGGGCTGGTGCGCAGTCCCACACCCAGACCACCGCCTGCGTTTACGGAGACAGGGTGCATGTATGTGTCATTCCGGCAGTCCGCTTCTCAGTGAGAAACGACCTTCTTTCGCCGCGACGTGTTGCTCTCTTTCTGAGTGTTTTGTTAAACTAGTGGTGGATACTGTAAACGTAATCCGTTTTCGGTTAATACATTCAATTTAGACGAGCACGAACGAAACGCAAGCATCCAGAGCTTGAACACTTCGATAAGGTACCGTATCAACAATTCGTTAAATGTCTGCTGTGCATTGATCCTCTGAAAAAAATACTGTTTTAAAACCCATAATCTTAATGGTTATACATGTATATTTGTGTCTGTTGTTCCAACTGTTTTGGCTACTAAAGTGGGAGTTTAGGATACGATATAGAGAGCGGATTCCTTCTCCGCTGTTACAAGGTATTGGAACGAAATAATGAAAAGTGATGTTTCGCTGAATGGGATGCACCGGTCTTTTGCTGAACGCTGGTGTAGATTCCTATCGGAATGTTTTTTTTAGACGCGTTTAGCCTCATCATGTAACCTACATAACTTTAGTTGATCAACATTATATTTGGTAGGCTAATATGGCCATACATCGACATAACAGAGAAGCTTCTTCAGTGTGACAGCAGCTTAGTTAAAACGTTAGTGGTCACGCAGCCTACTTTTAAAGTTGAAACAAAACTACATTTTACAAAAAATAATTTAATATGGTTTCACATCTCATAGTGATGCAACATTGTAGTTTATTTTCTTATTTAATCCTAATGCTCTCTCTGGAGCAATGTATTTTAATACATTATGGCTAATGTATAAAATAGAAAAAATAAATATGCTGCTTGTCTTCATTTCAGCTTCACATTGATTGGTCAAGGCATGATGACGGTATGACACCAAACCAGCTTATTTACCTATTTAACTTGATACAATGCAGTAGCCTTGAGCGAGAACGCCATATAGGTATGGAAAACCCAGCTGTGGAAATGGGCCAAAGTTTCAGGCTTGTCATAAGCTGCTCGGACACTATTAGAATATGAATGTCAAAGTCCTCATAGTCCTCTCAGGCATGTACTTGTAGTTTCCAGGATAAATTCTGTTATTAGGCGGAAGTTATTAACTGTCTTGACTGAGTCCTCTTATTAATGATTGTCCTATTAGCTTTAAATAAAGGGATGAGGTACTTTGCCTCCTGCTGCATACCTCGTAGTTGCACAGGTTCACCCCAAATGAATCACAAACTCAACATGAATGCAGAAAAATGCATCCGTTATTCTAAACCTTTGCAGTTTCCACAAACCTCATTGTGTCGGTCGTAAGCATAGTGTGACCATCAGTTCTTAAAACCAAAATCTGTAACATCCCAGTGTTTGCAGATACACACAAAAAAATGTATATATAAATAGTTTATTAATGAAATAATTGTTAAGGACATGTCGTCAGTGTTCTTTTTTAGGACAGTCGTTCCACACTGTAATCTGTCCGTTGTTTCCTGAGGGCCACAGACCCCTGTTTGTGTCAGACTACAGACTGGCCTAGATGTCTCACCCGGATTTCAGCGCTCAGTATTGGAGCCCACACAGCCATCTAAATTCCTGTGGCCGTGGACCAATGTTAAAGGAAGATGTGTACAGGTAGAGGGATGCAACTGATTTTTTTAGCCAAGCATAGTCATGTTTTTCATATCACAGTTCATATCACAAAGATCCAGGCTACTCTCTTAAGTCTCTTTTTCATACTTAATCATTTCATTGCCAGCTTTAAAGCTTTTCTATCATTGTTGGTAACTTGTGATTTTTGGGAAACTAAAAACGTAACCATTTCCCCTGCACTGCCTGCTATTCGGAGCCCTTCAGACAGAGCGAGATTGAAGTTCTCCCCCCCCCCCCATTCCCACAGCTCTGACTCGACTGGGCTGTCAGTCTCCTGTTACCCCCTACCTTATTCATGTTGAGGCATCGCAGAACACATTCATTCACATTCACTGCATCACGGCTGTTTCCCTGCATGGAGAAAAGATTTTTTCCCTGCTGTTTCCCTGCATGGAGAAAATATTTTTTCCCTGCTGTTTCCCTGCATGGAGAAAAGATTTTCCTATATTATATATCCTAATGGGTGTCGGTTGAACACAAACACATCCAGTTTAGTTTGGCATCAATATATTTGATGTAGCCTACGATTGTGTGTGTGTGTACTGTGTTCGTATGCGATCACATGGAGCCTAGCTGAACCTGGGGAAATGGGTCCGTAGTGAGTTTGAGGGAACGTAATTTGCAAGAAGCTGTGTCATGTGTAAAGTTTGTCTTGACAGATGTGAATATTTTTAAATGTAAAATGTCTACAAGGTACGGTAAAGAAAGTAGCCTTTAAAAAAAGTTTATCAATAGGAAAATAAAGAAGAATAGAAGCCACATTCAGTAGATTTGTTTTTTAAGGCAATATTTAAGCGTTATGATATGGTAGTAATAATGTGTTGTGATGTACAGGGGGATTTTCTGCACTGCAGTACATTTCCATCTAGTGCAGTTCCATGCCTATCTCTCGGTCCTAGGCGTGATGTGGATGAAGTAGACCGTACTGCGTGGGAACTAGTGAGAAGTAGTTTTTTTCTCCCCACCTCAGCCTTTAGTTATTGTAGGGAGATGAGGTTCTCTCAGGACTCTCCGTCACATTGACTGAGAGAGATGTATTTATCTGAGTTCACGTCAAATCTGTTTCAGCGGGGGTTGGTGTTTGGTAACCTTCCAACTTAACAACCAACCACAACCGTGCATTACCTGTGAAAGGCAATTCACTACTTTAAAAAAAATATCTTACTCCAAAATGTCCCAACTGAAGTAATTTTATATTACACATAGCCTGAAAGTATTCTGTAGTAAGAGTCATAGGGGCTGAAATGCTAGCAACTTGAACACTTGAAGACCTCTGTTTTAATCTTATTCTGTTGGAAATGTTTCATACTTTTCATAATGTAGAAATAGCCTATCTCATGCTCCCTGAACAGAGTCTGCCAATTCATACCCTATCGTATCGTATTCATACCTTATAAATCACACTATTCAGACAAAAATGGCAGTGAGGAAGGTAGAGAAATATGGTAAAGTGACTAATATTTCCCATTTAGCTTTAATTCAGAAAGTCAATGAGGATTCATCACTATTTAACTTTGTGTTGCTTGTATCTGTTCCCAGTCTCCTCCTGGCCTAGAAAGAACAAGTTAATTATCTGTTTTCCTGACTGGTCATTGCATTCTGTTTTGATTTGAGTTTTGAGTGTGAACCCTTGTACTGTTTACTGTCTCATTCTCTCCCCTTCGCCCACGCTGCTCCCTGGCTCCAGGCCTCCTTTCCTCTCGTTGCCCCACTCAGCTCAGCTCACCAGCTCTGTGTGAATAGAGTCAATGTTCATCTGAATGTCAACATGACTAGCTACAGTTAAGAGCTAACTATTGGCCTGTCTGCTTTACCTCCCCTTTTCCGTTTATGTTCTGCAGAGGAGTGGCAAACACTGCGCCAGGCCGGCAGGAGGAGGGCGATGGCCCTGAGTGACGCCAATGGTGACCTCCTGCTCCTCAGCAATGGCAGCCTGTCACCCAGCGTCACCACGACGGCCAGCGGCCCAGAGACCAGTGCGAGCCTCAGCAGCACGGAAAGAGGGGACGTCAGCGTTGTTTCCACACCCAGAACACAGCAGAGGCAGAGGCACCAACCAAGGCCAACACCACCGCACAAGGAGCCCCAGCAGAGATCCAGAGTGAGTCAGAATGGAGGCATCATCAAGCAGAACGGTTCCCTAAGGGCCCCTTCCTCTTCCTCCACCTCCTCACACCTCACAGACTCTCAAAGGTTGTCCAAGCTCCTGCCCTCCACAACTTCCTTCCCCTCTTCTCCTCCGCTGTCTCCACCTCCCCCGTGCTGCCACCGCTGCCCATTCCATCCCCCCCTGTGCTGCCACGGCAACCAGCAGGAGTGCCACATCTTCCAGACCCATGCCCCTGCCCTGCCCCTTCACCCGGGCTCCTGCTGCCTGCAGGCCTCTCCTCCATCCCTTTGTTTACACCACCGCTGGCAGGAGCACCTCCAGAACCAGCCCAATGTGGCTGGCCTCAGGTACGTGTGTGATGACTGTGTGTTTCTGTGTGTACGCCGGTTCGTGCTTCTCTCTGCCACGGGGTGGCCTTAGGCATATCTCTATTACCCTGCCTCTCCAACAGAAGCTCTTTCATTGCGTTTCCTTGCTGAATGGGTGCTGACTGAATGCTTACTAACATATCACAGTATTTAGGGATAATGTTAGGGGTGCTATGTAGTACCATTATGTACATGGCTGTTTAAGAATATGTACATGCATGTAACTGTAGCCTTGAATTCTTCCCCAGAGGAATGTGTTTTGAGTCAACTGTTTATGTAGGGTGGGTTTTCAGTTTTGATAGTGGGATATCTGAAACATTTTCAACATTTGACATGGTTAAATACTAATTTTGCATTACACCATGTCAGTCATGTAACTGCTTGCATGCTACAGAATTGGACCCTGTATTGAGAAATCAATACATAGTTAGAACTGCCCTTTTCTCCTAACACATATCTAAGTTCAGCTCTATAATCCCTCTGCCTGCCTGTTGACCCATGCCTGATTGTTCTGCTGTGTGGAGGTCAAGGTGATTTGCTAGGGAGATAACCTGTGGTCCCAGGGGTGCCAACCCAGCAGATGCAGGGAGGAGGAGGGGTCAGCCATCCAGGCACCCAGGGAGCACAATACCAGCCCCAGAGCCACCCCCTCTGCACCCCCCAACCCCAATGAAAGAGAGCTTTGAGAGCCCCAGGGGCTGCAGGGCCGCTGTCCCTCCTCAGGCCCCAGCCTGTCCCGTCAATCCACAGGGACTGTCCCCCTAGCCTCTCCCAAGCCTCTGCTCGCTCATCAGCATTGAGGCTCTTCTAGGACAGGTGCTGATGGTCTGGGTGTCCTTTCATGGTCTGGGTGTCCTTTTTCCAAGGCAAACACAATGCAGACAGTACCAACACACAGCTCAGCCAGACGAGATAATCTCTACAAGTATGTCTGGCCGGGGACAGAGGTTTCCTCCATGCAGCATCTCCCTGTTGTCATAACTCATCATTTTGCGTATTTTAACCCCTGTAACTGCCATTTCCTGCAAACTAGAACAAACAAAAAATTGCCATTACGGTGTGGTGTCCGGCCTTAAATTATAACAAATAAAGTAAAATATATATATATATGTACACATACACTACTGTTCAAAAGTTTGGGGTCACTTAGAAATGTCCTTGTTTTTGAAAGAAAAGCACATTTTATGTCCATTAAAATAACATGAAATTGATCAGAAATACAGTGTAGACATTGTTAATGTTGTAAATTACTATTGTAGCTAGAAACAGCAGATTTTTTAAAACGGAATATCTACATAGGTGTACAGAGGCCCATTATCAGCAACCATCACTCCTGTGTTCCAATGGCACGTTGTGTTAGTTAATCCAAGTTTATCATTTTAAAAGGCTAATTGATCATTAGAAAACCCTTTTGCAATTATGTTAGCACAGCTGAAAACCATTGTTCTGATTAAAGAAGCAATAAAACTCGCCTTTAGACTAGTTGAGTATCTGGAGTTTCAGCATTTGTGGGTTCGATTACAGGCTCAAAATGGCAAGAAACAAATAACTTTCTTCTGAAACTTGTCAGTCTATTCTTGTTCTGAGAAATGAAGGCTATTCCATGCGAGAAATTACCAAATAAATCGAAGATCTCGTACAAAGCTGTGTACTACTCCCTTCACAGAACAGCGCAACCTTGCTCTAACCAGAATAGAAAGAGGAGTGTGAGGCCCCGGTGCACAACTGAGCAAGAGGACAAGTACATTAGAGTGTCTAGTCTGAGAAACAGACGCCTCACAAGTCCTCAACTGGCAGCTTCATTAAATACTACCCGCAAAACACCAGTCTCAACGTCAACAGTGAGAGGCGACTCCGGGATGCTGAGTTCCTCTGTCCAGTGTCTGTGTTCTTTTGCCCATCTTAATCTTTTCTTTGTATTGGCCAGTCTGAGATATGGCTTTTTCTTTGCAACTCTGCCTAGAAGGCCAGCATCCCGGAGTCGCCACTTCACTGTTGACATTGAGACTGGTGTTTGCTGAACATACACAGTGGATTCGAAAAGTATTCAGACCCCTTGACTTTTATCAGATTTTGTTACGTTACAGCCTAAATCTAAAATGGATTAAATTGTTTCCCCCCCTCTCATCAATCTAAACACAATACACCATAATGACAAAGCAAAAACAGGTTTTTAGAATTTTTCGCAAATATATAAAAATACAAAACTGAAATATCACATTTACATACGTTTCAGACCCTTTCATTAGTTCTTTGTTGAAGCACCTCTGGCAGTGATTACAGCCTCGAGTCTTCTTGGGTATAAAGCTACAAGCTTGCTAGACCTATATTTGGGGACTTTCTCCCATTCTTCTCTGCAGATCCTCTCAAGCTTTTTCAGGTTGGATGGGGAGCGTCGCTGCACAGCTATTTTCAGGTCTCTCCAGAGATTTTCGATCGGGTTCAAGTCCAGGCTCTGGCTGGTCCACTCAAGGATATTCAGAGATTTGACCCGAAGCCACTCCTGCGTTGTCTTGGCTGTGTGCTTAGGGTCATTGTCCTGTTGGAAGGTAAACCTTCGCCCCAGTCTGTCCTGAGCACTTTGGAGCCTGACTAGTCTCCCAGTCCCTGCCGCTGAAAAACATCCCCACAGCATGATGCTGCCACCACCATACTTCACCGTAGCGATGGTGCCAGGTTTCCTCCAGACGTGACGCTTGGCATTCAGGGCAAAGAGTTTATTCTTGGTTTCATCAGACCAGAGAATCTTGTGTCTCATGGTCTGAGAGTCCTTTAGGTGCCTTTTGGCAAACTCGAAGTGGACTGTCATGTGCCTGATTGGTGGAGTGCTGCAGAGATGGTTGTCCTTCTGGAAGATTCTCCCATCTCCACAGAGGAACTCTGGAGCTCTGTCAGAGTGACTATCGGGTACTTGGTCACCTCCCTGACCAGGCTCTTCTCCCCCGATTTCTCAGTTTGGCGGGAGGCCAGCTCTAGGAAGAGTCTTGGGGGTTCCAAACTTCTTCCGTTTAAGAATAATGAAGGCCACTGTGTTCTTAGAGACCTTCAATGCTGCAGAAATGTTTTGGTACCCTTCCCCAGATCTGAGCCTCGACACAATCCTGTCTCGGAGCTCTACGGACAATTCCTTTGACCCCATGGCTTGTTTTTTACTCTGATATGCACTGTCAACTGTGGGACCTTATATAGACAGGTGTGTGCCTTTCCAAATCATGTCCAATCAATACAATTTACCACAGGTTGACTCTAATCAAGTTGTAAAAACATCTCAAGGATGATCAATGGAAACAGGACGCACCTGAGCTCAATTTTGAGTCTCATAGCAAAATTTCGAGTCTCATAGCAAATAGCTTTAATTTTACGTAGTGGCCAGTCCACAAGGTGACGCATTTAGCAAGTCGTTTTCTCCGCCTTCCTGCAAACCACAGACTGAACTATATTTTACACTGGAGCCATGTAATGCTTTCCTTAATCATTTATTTACTTTGTGTATTTTGTTATTTATCTCCAACTCCACAGCATACAAAATAGAAGATAAATATTGCAGTTGTAATTATTTACTCATGTCAGCTCCTCTTTATAGTTACGGAGAGGTTCATTTGTGTAAGACTATCTTTTCTCCTGGAAATTTCCTACCGAATTGAGTTAGATCCCTGTATCTTCATTAGAGAAATGTCTTCTGTGGCTGTGAGAGATTAGGTATATACTCGTATCAGGTGCCGGTGTGCGCACAGCAAACTCCATCCACGCACATTAGGCAGTTGGGTGGGCAAGGTGTGGCAAAGGATATCATTGCAGCCATTTGGATGCATTCGCTGGCATCTGTGGCTTTCGTAAAAAAAATAATATTCTGTGTCTGAATAAAGAGCTGATGTTCCTCAGCCACTGTATTTAGTAAATAGGTCCCTCTTGTTCTGTGATGACAGGTTTGAATTACAGGCTGATGTTGAGTTGCTCTCAGTTCCAATCCCCTGTACAGTAGTATTGTGTCTCCAGAGAGATTGGAGATGGAAAGATAAGAGGGAAGGATAAGCCTGGCTGTCTGGTACACAGTCTCCGAGTCCCTGACTGGCCCCAGACGTTCAGGGCTTTGGGCCTCTCCTTTTACCCTCGTGTTGGAGCCCAGTGCGCCAAAGAATCCCTCCGCGCATGGAGGGAGAGGCTTTTTAATGCCTTGGTAATTTGAGGGTACGCAGTCAGACAAGATCGTGTCAAATATCAATTTGATCTCAAAGGCTGTGATCCGTGAGATTAGGCAGGGGATTACGTGTATGATTACAGCACTTGGCCGTTACGCCCTGCTTTATAGAGGCCCCCTCCTCCTCCCCCTCCCGATATAAGGTTGCACTGGAGTTTCTTCCTCAGGCATTTCAGGCCTTTGTGTGTTTGTCCAAGAACTACACATTTAGGAACTACAGTATATAACTCCTGTTGAGATACATGGAAAGTATTAATCCACCCATTGTAAGATTATAGTCTCTCTTTCTGTGTGTATGTGTTTTACTCTGAGAAGTAAATGGACTTATCCTTGAATGTCATGACCAAAATCCACTATTAAGGAAAAGGCCAGCTCAGCAGATCTGTTGAGAAGATGAAGGATCTCTCTGTCTGGGTCTGGGAAATGCATTAAGATTGGCAGTGCCTGAATGGTAAGATTATCTTTCATGGTGACTTTTTTTTTTTTTTTATGATTTGAGGATCAGGGGGAAACAGTCAGAGCAGAGGATGAGTCTGAGTCTGTGAACTTGAAGTCAGTCAGTCAGTCAGTCAGTCAGTCAGTCAGTCAGTCAGTCAGTCAGACGTTTGACTGCAGTTAGCCTCATCTCAATAGGTTTTCAGGCGTTGGTTTCTTCCAAGCCTGTAATTGTCTTGATAGAACACACTCAAGGCACCTTTCAGCTCTTGCTGCTCTCCCAGAGAGAGAGAGCGAGAGAGCTGCATCTACCTGTGCTGCCGAGACTGGCCTGACCTTCCAAGGCTGAACAACCCCCAAAGAGCCCGCTGACACTGAACTATTCAGGGTCATGTCATGTTTGTAACCTCCCCCTTCACACTCCACTCACCCGGGGAAGGGTTTTGCCCATGCGTTGCTTCCTGCTACAGTACATTCATGTTATTGTAGCGGCCACAAGTTTGGATTGGTTTCATATTTTATTATCTCACACGTGTTTGATTTTGTACCAAGTACCATTTTTTTGGTTTCCATGGTGTGCAGGAAAACATATAAAAACATGACACCTCATCCAGCTGGAATGTTTCATCATATTGGATGAATTAAAAAATTCCTATCAGTTGAATACGCAATTATGACTAGGGGCCATATATGGAAATATATGGAAAATCAAGGCAGAAAAGCCTTGATATGAATGCATAGACCATCTTTTTTTTTAAATCACGCCTCAGATATCTTTTACCCAGTGAGAGATCATTTTTGGAGACATTAACTAATATGCCAAGCTGTCTGACAGCTGCAAGCCCCGACCGGCCAGGCGGCCTGAAATTGATCTTTGTGCTATGGATTTCAGGGTGTCAGTTTGACAAGGCTTTGCACATTATCAAGAATAACAACTGTTTGCTATGCCTGCTGCGGTCTGAGGGGGCCTGGAGTCCTGGACCTCGATGTGAACCCCTGTGAAGTAGCGGCAGGGCTCTTCACGCTACCGTTTTATCCATTTGGCCCATTAACCACTGTACAGAGACATCCATCACGCCCAGCCTCGGCCTTGACTGATGAAGAAGCACCCTGGTGTCTCTGGGGAGATCAGGGGAAAGGAGAGATGAGCACTGCCTGCCCCAGGAAGACACAAAATATGAGGGAAGGAGGGAGGGAACCACCCAGTTTGCTTCCAGAGCCTTCCATTGGCTTCTTAGAACAGGTCTGCATCTATGTGGAGTGAGTTAAGCACAGGCAGTAGTCTAGTACACCACAGCACACCCTCCTGATCAACGTGTGTGTGTGTGTGTGTGTGTGTGTGTGTGTGTGTGTGTGTGTGTGTGTGTGTGTGTGTGTCAAGGATTTAGCCTGCTACATGAGTACAGGGAGGAGCTCCACTGACAGACAGGTCAACACTACCCTGTTTCTGCCCTCAGAGTTGCTATGTTGTACATAGTGTTTTTACCCCATGCATACCTTTACCCAGGATCAACCGAATTGGGCCAAAAAGCTTCTCCCCCCCCCCCCCCCCCCGGGACAATTTATCACCTGCTTTAACACTGAGACACTTCTGCCTGTTGTAAAACTTGAGAAATGGGACCCTACTGGCCTCTTACTTCGGCAGTTAATTTGCTGGTGAAGGTGACAATCTGGGTCTCTTAGAAGCTTGTAAGCCGCTTTTGTTGATTTTAGACGTTTTCACCTGAAGAAACCCAACTTAATGCTCTCATCCACGGGTTAGGGAGTGAGAGGGCTTCGGGGGGGTGAGAGTGATTCGGGGGGGAGGGGCAGCTGACTCCCGTACATGCATGGAAAATAACAGGAGGGGTGAGCTCCCAGTGCCCCTGCTCCAGACTGCTCCAGTCCATGCTCTATACTGTATGGCCCCTGAGCATGGGGCAAAGCAAAGCCCATAAAGGTACCCACCCAAGCCATACTATCCTATAAACCAGGATCAAAGCTGGATCTGAACAGCACTCTGTCATAACTTCAAATTTGGTTGCTCTTTTTTCTTTCTTGTTCTGGTAGAGAGAGCAGTTAGTGAGGCTTCATTACTGGTCTTCTTCTGGTAGAGAGAGCAGTTAGTGAGGCTTCATTACTGGTCTTCTTCTGGTAGAGAGAGCATTTAGTGAGGCTTCATTACTGGTCCTCCCAAGGCTGACTCGGCTCCCTGGGGATTAGGCCTAATGGAAGATTTGATAACTTTTGTAATGCTTTATAAATAGTTACTAGCATGTAGTGTGATCCCGTAAATTGCCCTTTTAACAGCCTGTCCTAATGGTATTTAAGTTGAAGGCACAATCCCTCAATCATGTATGTGCAGAATTGCATTGTATATTTAGTTTATAATGGTTCAAAACCAGTCTTGAGACTACACTGTACTATTCTTCCTGGATTCAATTAATATTCAAACATTTAACATAACAATGCATGCAGCTTGATGTACTAACGTCATTCTGATGTACTGTAGATGTGAAGGTTCTTATGAATCACTTCGTTTTTTTCTCTTAGTTTCTTCAGCCTCTGCGCACTTGGTGAACATAGCTAATGGTTGGAATTTTCCAGCTCGGCCACCCCCCATCCTCACACTCACTCTCTCAGCTCAGGGAGGACAGGTCAGACTTCATTACTGGCCTCTAACTGACGCTCAGCCCCAACAGCCGCTGGCCCTGGTCTGCAACTCACCAGACGGCTGTGTCACCAGACACTTCCAAGATGTCACAGCGCCGTCTCGCCAAACCCTCTTTGTCAAGAGCTGCGGTTAGAGCTGGAGAGCCTTCAGACACTGTGGCCTTAGATGGCCCGGAGAGAGCAGAGAACATGGATAGAATAGTATAAAGAGGAGGTGGGAGGGATGAACATGTATCTCTTTACACACAAGATACCCTGATATCTCTGTGAGATCAGTCCCAGGACAACAAACGGGCGTGCTGGATCAAAGAGACCCAGGCAGGAGCAAGAGGCACTGCTGTGCTTGAAACTGGATATTGTAGGTAAACAAAGAGGAATATGTGGTGCTTGGGCTGGGCTTTTTACATGACTTTACCTTTCTGTCTAGACATGTATGCACCTGATCACGTATCAAGTCTTAATGGAGGGCGTATCTTGAAATTGGGCCAAATGATGAGTAAATAAGAATTTGCCTAGTTAAATAAAAAATGTGATAAAAAAAATGAGGGGGAGGTTTCTCTCAAAATGGCCGCCACTACAGGCAGGGAACTCTAGCCTGGTTACCATTCTGTTTAACTGCTCTAGCCAGCATGACAACTGCAACAGAGTTGGCTAATGCAGCAACAGTGTGTCAACTAGGGGTGGGCAGCTCATGTCAATCATGCGAAACTCCCAGATCTCGTACCAAGCAGCTTCCAGGACTTAATAAGTTGTTGGACGTCTTCATAAAGGCACTGGGAGAGGAGTTGATGGGTCAGCACAGCTGCTTGCCGTTGGTTCCGCTCCTTGACTTTGTGCAGTAGAGAAATCCCGGTCATGCAAGAAGCAAATGGTAACACAGCCTCCCGTCTTGCAGAAGCCCGGTCCTCAAGGTCTGAATGCGGATGTTGGATGTGATGTGTTGGGGCTGGTTGGGCTGGCAGCTGAAAGCTATTGGTTCCACTGCTGGAGGTCTTGTGCAGCCTATTGTACCGAATGTGTTCAGCAATAGAGACTTTGACCTGTTGTTCTGCTACAGGAATAGGCCAACATGCAACACACTCATCTAGTACTGCCTCCTGTTGGATCTGTGTCAAGACTGACATGAAGTCCATCATAATGACTATGAAATTAAAGGTATTGGTATTGGTGGTATATTGTAGGAATTATTGCTAAAACCGGTTAAACTGCTCATCATGGATCTAGTCTATTGAGCAAATAACTTATGAACACCATAAGCAACTACATTAATAATTCATGACATGGACATACTTATTGGCATAATGACTTATCGGTATCGGTATTTCGCCCTGCTCGGCCTAGTTGACAATGTCTGTTGGTTGGTGCAGTGCAGGGTTGGTGAAGGCATGTGCAATACCCATACATTCTTTGGGGTTGGTTCTGAAGCCCCTGGACTCAGGGGGTTAAGCTGGTTGCTATAGAGGGAGCGAGGCCACAGGATAATAAAGACATCTCTTGGACAGCTTGTAACTATTGGCTACAGTGTTGAAATCTGGCCTGTATGTCTGTATGTCTGGAATTTGTACACGCCCATATTTCAATCCCAAGAATGTGGAGATGGCAGCTGTGACCCGATGCACTGGCTGATGTAGCTGTCCATTTCCCTTCTACAAACACACAAACAAACAAACTGCGCAAAGACTTATACAGCAATAACCTCTTATTCAGACTCACATTTTCTCATACACGCTTGCATCCAGAGGCCTTGTTCTCTCCCCAAAATAACTATCAGAGACCTGTGCTGTGTAGATAGCTTGTAAATACAGTTTTACGAGCTTGTAAGAATTAATACTGTACCTCATAAATCTATTTAAGGTGTACAATGGAAGTTGATGAGCCCTGACTTTGGTGGCTACTCCCTGATGATCAGTACTTTTTTTAAACTCAACATTTCACTACTGTATGTTATGCCTATGATATTGTGCTGCTATTTGTATTTCACCCTCAAGCCACTCTTACAATTCCATAACTTGAACAAGACTTTAATTGTGTGCAGTGTTCCAGTTAGTTTTAATCACAGGAGCAAATAATTGAGAGTTGACAGTAATTGGGCTGACTTGAGTACTTCATGCAGCCCCTTATTACAGAATATACGCTGTGTCTGTTAGCAGTTTCCCCCCCCCCCCTCAGCTCTGTAACCCCTGACCCCCCTCTCTCCTCCCTTCACTCCACCACACGTCAACATGGCCACCGCGGCCTGACCTGGCTGCTGCTCCCAAGTAACTTTATTAATTAACCCTGTGATCCATAAACATTTCCCTTTCGGGTAAATAGAATAACATTTAGGAAGGGTAGCTGTTGTAAGTTTGTGGAAGAATTGTGGGAGTTTGTTTGAAGGGGACTGGGATCAGAGGAGGGGAGGAAACCTGACTCTGTGGGTTGTCATCCTGCTGGATTTAGAGCCTGTGATCATCAGTCAACGGATTTCTCCTCCCCACCCCAGCACCTCCTCTCTTCTCCTTTAGCGGATGTTTTTTCAAGGACATTAGTCTGCGTTTCTTCACATTACTACTCCCATTGACAGATTGGAAAAAAGAATTGAGACACAAAGCTGATATTTTTAATGTCAACTTCAATTCATATTCTAGGCCTATACTTTTTTTTTAAGAAAAAAAAGATGTAAAAGTTTGCTTCATGCAAAAAACATGCTTGAAATAGTATCTGAGGATTCTGATGTCTGTCGTAAATCCAAAGTATAGGGCTACCTCTGTTTTAGACATCTTCTTATTCGTCTGAAATGTGGTCAGGGTTCAGAAAGTTGCAAATAGATCCAAAACAGATCGCGCAAATAAATAGGCAGCCGTGCTTTTTTTGATGGCTCCACGAGTAAAGATGCTTTATGAATCCAGTTCAACAATTTACAATAACTTTCCTTCGTTCTGGACCATATCTCCATCCCGAATTCCGCCGTTCGAGGCCCGTACATGGAAACTAACAGACAGCATAGAATAAATGAAGTTACAGATTTTTCCTTGGCAAACAATGCTAACTTAAGGTAGAGGGAATGTGTTTTTCATTTGGTATTGTTAGTATCAGGCTCTCGCATTTTAAAAGGTTGAATCACTGTCTACTTGAATGGAAAAAAAATAGCAAAGAGCTTCACTCCAAGTTGGTAGTGTTAATGGGACTCAACTTGTGTCTACAATATGATGATTGTTCAAAGTCTGTGCCGTACAACATCTGGTTGTCATATTAACATGTCCAGCTAACTTTAAAGTGGATTTACTGCCTCCCCAGAAGTTACCCTGTGGTGAAAAATTCCTGCCAATAGCTTTTGTTCATCTGTGCTTCACAGTGCCATGGCAACCACTAATTATAGCATTCCATGGATTCCCTTTTCAAGGGGAGAAGGAGGAAAAATAGCCACCTCCTGGCACCTGTGTGCGTGCACTGTGATTGGCTAATGCAGAGAATCGTCTGAGCTCACTTCCCTGTTTGGGAAACTGATTTCCTTGTTTACGTTTCTTGTGTAATCTTACCTTGTCCATGATGTGGGCTGTGAGTTCTGTGCCAAATTGTGACCGTGGTAGTGCAATACTCATGCAGGTTGCAGTGAATAGAAGATTAGAATGAGGATGAACATGTCAAGGTTGCAGTGTAAAGTAATAATGTCTGTCGTCCCTAGGACATAATGTTAGGACAGTATGTCCACAGTTCTAGAGATTTCATAGCCACCAGCCTGTGTGTATGTGATCATGTGAGTCTGTCACTGCCATTCGCTGTCAGTTTGACCATTCAGAGTATACACTGAGTGTACATAACATTAGGAACACCTCCCTAATATTGCGAGTCACCCCTTTTGCCTTCCATCAGCCTCAATCGATCAGGGCATGGATTCTACAAGGTGTCGAAAGTGTTCCACAGGGAGACTGCCCATGTTGACTCCAATGCTTCCCACAGTTGTGTCAAGTTGGCTGGGAAACTGTTGAGTGTGAAAAGCCCACACTCAAACTGGTGCGACTGGCACCTACTACCATACCCCGTTCAAAGGAACTTAAATCTTTTGTCTTGCCCATTCACCCTCTGAATGGCACACACACACAATCCATGTCTTAGTTGTCTCAAGGCTTAAACTAAAGGTCGACCGATTATGATTTTTCAACGCCGATACTGATTATTGGGGGCCCAAATAACTCGGATACCGATTAATCGGCCGATTTAATTTGTATTTATTTATTTCTTTGTAATAATGACAATTACAACAATACTGAATGAACACTTATTTTAACTTAATATAATACATCAATAAAATCAAGACAACCTCAAATAAATAATGAAACATGTTCAATTTGGTTTAAATAATGCAAAACAAAGTGTTGGAAAAGTAAAAGTGCAATATGTGCCATGTAAGAAAGTTAACGTTTAAGTGCCTTGCTCAGAACATGGGAACATATGAAAGCTGGTGGTTCCTTTTAACATGAGTCTTCAATATTCCCAGGTAAGAAGTTTTAGGTTGTAGTATTATAGGAATTATAGGACTATTTCCCTCTATATGATTTGTATTTCATATACCTTTGACTATGGGATGTTCTTATAGGCACTTTAGTATTGCCAGTGTAACAGTATAGCTTCCGTCCCTCTCCTCGCTCCTACCTGGGCTCGAACCAGGAACACATCGACAACAGCCACCCTCGAAGCAGCGTTACACATGTAGAGGAAGGGGAACAACTACTCCAAGTCTCAGAGCGAGTGACGTTTGAAACGCTATTAGCGCGCACCCCGCTAACTAGCTAGCCATTTCACAACGGTTACACCAGCCTAATCTTGGGAGTTGATAGGCTTGAAGGGGGGGGGTATAATTTGTGGAAAGTTCCAACAGGAATCTGTTCCAAAAAACGTAAAGTAAAAGGTTGCCAACCAACAACACACAAACCTAGCTAACTAGCTGCGAATAGGCATCAACTCACCAGGTAGCTTATTCTTAATGTTTGTCCATAGGCAACCAGAGTGAGGACAGACATTTTTCGGAATAAACGTGATGAGTGAAAAACGCAATGAAATAGACCACTCCCTACCCGGTATCTTATTCTGCCACTATACAACTTTGTATGCGTTGTTTTTTGGCAACCTTGCTATTTACGAAGTTTTTGGAATAGATTCCTGTTGGAACGTTCCACAAATTATACCCACCCCGGGTTGAAGTCATAAACAGCGCAATGCTTGAAGCACAGCGAAGGGCTGCTGGCAAAATGCACGAAAGTGCTGTTTGAATGAATGCTTACGAGCCTGCTGGTGCCTACCACCGCTCAGTCAGACTGCTCTGTCAAATCATAGACTTAATTATAATTATATAATAAACACACAGAAATACGAGCCTTAGGTCATTAATATGGTTGAATCCGGAAACTATCATCTCGAAAACAAAAGTTTTTTCTTTCAGTGAAATACGGAACCGTTCCGTATTTTATCTAACGGGTGGCATCCCTAAGTCTAAATATTCCTGTTACATTACACAACCTTCAATGTTATGTCATAATTACGTAACATTCTGGCAAATTAGTTCGCAACGAGCCAGGCGGCCCAAACTGTTGCATATACCCTGACCCTGCGTGCAATGAATGCTAGAGATGTGACACAATTTCATGTTAGCAGGCAATATTAACTAAATATGCAGGTTTAAAAATATATACTTCTGTATTGATTTTACAGAATTGAACATTGATGTTTATTGTTAGGTACATTGGTGCAACGACAGTGCTTTTTTCGCAAATGCGCTTGTTAAATCAACACCCATTTGTCGAAGTAGGCTGTGATTCAATGATAAATTAACAGGCACCGCATGGATTATATGCAACGCAGGACACGTTAGATAAACTAGTAATATCATCAACCATGTGTAGTTAACTAGTGATTATGTTAAGATTGATAGTTTTTTTTTCTAAGATAAGTTTAATGCTAGCTAGCAACTTACCTTGGCTTCTTGCTGCCCTCGCGTAACAGGTAGTCAGCCTGCCATGCAGGCTCCTTGTGGAGTACAATGTAAGGCAGGTGGTTAGAGCGTTGGACTAGTAACTGAAGGTTGCAAAAATGAATCCCCCCTGAACAAGGCAGTTAACCCTCGTTCCTAGGCCGTCATTGAAAATAAGAATGTGCTCTTAATCTGACTTGCCTAGTTAAATAAAGGTGTCATTTTTTTCCTTCGAATAATTATTATTAAATAAATATTTTTTTTAAATCGGCAAATCGGTGGCCAAAAATACAGATTACCGATTGTTATGAAAACTTGAAATCGCCCCTAATTAATCGGCCATTCCGATTAATCGGTTGACCTCTAGCTTAAACATCCTTCTTTAACCTGTCTCCTCCCCTTTAGCTCACTGATTGAAGTGTATTTAACAATTGACATCAATAAGGGATCATCACCTGGATTCACCTGGTCATGTTTTCTGATGTTTTATACACTAGTTTTTTTTATGGCATATGAAGACATCTCCACCTAGGGCTGGGCGGTATACTGTATTTTACGCTATACCGGTATTGATGCAGGGACCGGTTTGGGTTTTTACTTTACTTTCTATAACGGTATTTGAATGTTTGGTTTGTTAAATGTGATACGCCGTGTGAAATGTCAATTTCTATAGTTTACTTCGCTACTTGAGTCATCTCTCTCCATGCCGCTTTCCACACAGTCCTAGCCCCGCCCAATCATTCAAGGAGCAGATGTGTTGTTCTTCGACCACAAGACACTTGCATTAAGTCTGCATGGTCAATGCAGCGATTGCATCAATGTTGATGACAACGATGCTGTTTTCACTTTGCGTCTTAATATAAATTCACTAGCGTTCTATAATTACGTTATTAGTTTGTGTTTCTTACATCTGCAAACAGCTAGTTTGTATTTTCTTAGCAAGATGGGCCTAAATCTTGTTAGCCACTAATTGTAGCCACTAATGCTAATCGCTAGCTAATAAATGTACGGAGTCAGAGCAAACGGAATTAGCTATACAGCCTGATAATACCAGTGATGGTGTAGACCTAAATCAGCATGTTGTTTGTGCAAATGTATCTTTTAAATCAAAGAGGAATACGTGACGCAACAATATGTTAGCTACATGAAGTAGCTAAGACAAAACAGTCAATGTAGCCAAAGATTATAGGATCCCTAGGAAACACGTTCCTACCCTGTCACAATAACTCCTCCCTGGCATTTTCATTCGTTGTCATTTCTAACACTGTATTCAAAGTGCCCACTATTATACAGTGCCTTCAGAAAATATTCACATCCCTTAACTTTTTCCACATTTTGTAACGTTAGACCAGCCTTATTCTAAAATTGATTAAATTGTTTTTTATTCCTCAATATTCACACAATACCCCATAATGACAAAGGGTTTTTTAGACATTTTTGCAAATATATAATAAAACAAACCCTGAAATATTAAATTTACATAAGTATTCAGACCCTTTACTTAGTACTTTGTTGAAGCACCTTTAGCAGCGACTACAGGCTTCAGCCTTGAGTCTTCTTAGGTCTTCTCTGCAGAACCTCTCAAGCTTTGTCAGGTTAGATGGGGAGCGTTGCTGCACAGCTATTTTCAGGTCTCTCCAGAGATGTTCGATCGGATTCAAGTCCAGGGTCTGGCTGGGCCACTCAAGGAAATTCTGAGACTTGTCCCGAAGCCACTCCTGCGTTGTCTTGGCTGTGTGCTTAGGGTCGTTGTTCTGTTGGAAGGTGAATCTTCGCACCCAGTCTGAGGTCCTGAGCGCTCTGGAGCAGGTTTTCATCAAGGATCTCTCTGTACTTGCTCTGTTCATCTTTCCCTTGATCCTGACTAGTCTCCCAGTCCCTGCCTCTGAAAAACAGCCCCACAGCATGATGCTGCCACCACCATGCTTCACCGTAGGGATGGTGCCAGGTTTCCTCCAGACATGGTGCTTGGCATTCAGGCCGAAGAGTTCAATCTTAGTTTCATCAGACCAGAGAATCTTGTTTGCCTTTTGGCAAACTCAGAGCGGGCTGTCATGTGCCTTTTTTACTGAGGAGTGGCTTCCGTCTGGCCACTCTACCATAAAGGCCTGATTGGTGGAGTGCTGCAGAGATGGTTGTCCTTCTGGAAGGTACTCCCATCTCCACAGAGGAACTCTGGAGCTCTGTCAGAGTGTCCATCGGGTTCTTGGTCACCTCCTTCTCCCCCGATTGTTCAGTTTAGCCGGGCAGCCAACATTAGGTTCCAAACTTATTCCATTTAAGAATGATGGAGGGAACTGTGTTCTTGGGGACCTTCAATCCTGCATAATGTTTTTGATACCCTTCCCCAGATCTGTGCCTTGACACAATCCACAATCCTCTACGGACAATTCCTTCGACCTCATAGCTTGGTTTTTGCTGTGACATGCACGGTCAACTCTTGTACGTTTTTATAGACAGTTGTGTGTCTTTCCAAATCATGTCCAATCAATTGAATTTACCACAGGTGGACTCCAATCAAGTTGTAGAAACATCTCAAGGATTATCAAAGGAAACAGGATGCACCTAAGCTATGTTTTGAGTCTCATAGCAAAGGGTCTGAATACTTATATAAATAAGGTATTTCTGTTTTCTAATTTTAATACATTTGGTAACATTTCTAAAAACCAGTTTTCGCTTTGTCATTATCTGGTATTGTGTGTAGATTGCTGAGGATTTTGAATTTATTTAATCCATTTTAGAATAACGTAAGACAATTTGGAAATGTCAAGGGGTCTGAATACTTTCCGAAGGCACTGTATTCTAACTATAGAATAAGAATAATTGTTTTATTTATTGTTATTTATTATTTATTTATTGTTATTTGTTGTTGTAATTTATGGTTTTATTTATTATGATAAAATGGCGCCGGAAGAAATGGCAGCAGTTTTACGGCCGCCCAACCAATTGTGTTATTATGTGGTTTTTTTCGTGTTATTTGTAACTTATTTTGTACATAATGTTTCTGCAACCATATCTTACGGCAAAAAAGAGCTTCTGGATATCAGGACAGCGATCACTCACCTCGGATTAGACAAAGATTTTTTCTACAACAAAGACGACACACAAGACATTCTCCAAACACCCGACTGGACCGAAATCCCGTTATTTGCAAGAGGATGCGACGCAGGTACAGAGGACAAAGAGCCGGATGCCTGGTCAGGACCCGGAGAAGGCGACTGGGAAGCTGCCGTTACCGTCAATACTACTCGCCAACGTGCAATCATTGGACAATAAATTAGACGAGGTAAGATCACGAATATCCTACCAACGAGACATCAAAAACTGTAATATCCTGTGTTTCACGGAATCGTGGCTGAATGACGACATGGATATTCAGCTAGCGGGATATATGCTGCACCGGCAAGATAGAACAGCACACTCCGGTAAGACGGGGGGGGGGGTTGTGCATATTTGTAAACAACAGCTGGTGCACGAAATCTAAGGAAGTCTCTAGATTTTGCTCACCTGAAGTTGAGTATATTGTGATAAATTGCAGGCCACACTACTTGCCTAGAGAGTTTTCAGCTGTACTTTTTGTGGCTGTTTATTTACCACGACAGACAGATGCTGGCACTAAGACCGCACTCAGTCAGCTGTATAAGGAAATAAGCAAACAGGAAACCACTCACCCAGAGGCGGCGCTCCTAGTGGCCGGAGACTTTAATGCAGAGAAACTTAAATTAGTTCTACCAAATTTCTATCAACATGTTAAATGTGCAACCAGAGGGAAAAAAATTCTAGATCACCTGTAGATCACCTGTACTCCACACACAGAGACGCGTACAAAGCTCTCCCTCGCCCACCATTTGGTAAATCCGACCACAACTCTATCCTCCTGATTCCTGCTTACAAGCAAAAATTAAAGCAGGAAGCACCAGTGACTCGGTCTATAAAAAAGTGGACAGATGATGCAGATGCTAAACTACAGGATTGTTTTGCTATCACAGAATGGAACATGTTCCGGGATTCTTCCGATGGCATTGAGGAGTACACCACATCAGTCACTGGCTTTATCAATAAGTGCATCGAGGACGTCGTCCCCACAGTGACTGTACGTACATACCCCAACCAGAAGCCATGAATTACAGGCAACATTCGCACTGAGCAAAAGGGTAGAGCTGCCGCTTTCAAGGTGCAGGACTCTAACCCGGAAGCGTAAAAGAAATCCTGCTATGCCCTGCGACGAACTATCAAACAGGCAAAGGGTCAATGTAGGGCTAAGATTGAATCATACTACACCGGCTCCGACGCTCGTCTTATGTGGCAGGGCTTGCAAACTATTACAGACTACAAAGGGAAGCACAGCCACGAGCTGCCCAGTGACACGAGCCTACCAGACGAGCTAAATCACTTCTATGCTTGCTTCGAGGCAAGCAACACTGAGCCATGCATGAGAGCATCAGCTGTTCCGGACGACTGTGTAATCACGCTCTCCGTAGCCGACGTGAGTAAGACCTTTAAACAGCTCAACATACACAAGGCTGCGGGGCCAGATGAATTACCAGGACGTGTGCTCCGGGCATGTGCTGACCAAGTAGTCCCTGTGCCCAAGATCACAAAGGCAACTTGCCTAAATGACTACAGACCCGTAGCACTCACGTCCATAGCCATGAAGTGCTTTGAAAGGTTGGTAATGGCTCACATCAACACCATTATCCCAGAAACCGTAGACCCACTCCAATTTGCATACCGCCAAAACAGATCCACAGATGATGCAATCTCTATTGCACTCCACACTGCCCTTTCCCACATGGACAAAAGGTACACTTATGTGAGAATGCTATTCATTGACTACAGCTCAGCGTTCATCACCATAGTACCCTCAAAGCTCATCATTAAGCTAAGGATCCTGGGACTAAACACCTCCCTCTGCAACTGGATCCTGGACTTCCTGACGGGCCGCCCCTAGGTGGTGAGGGTAGGTAGCAACACATCTGCCACGCTGATCCTCAACACTGGAGCTCCATAGGGGTGCGTGCTCAGTCCCCTCCTGTACTCCCTGTTCACCCACGACTGCATGGCCAGGCACGACTCCAACACCATCATTAAGTTTGCAGACGACACATCCAGTTGCAGAGGGAGGTGTTTAGTCCCAGGATCCTTAGCTTAGTGATGAACTTTGATCAATGATTAGACAGCCTATAGGGAGGAGGTCAGAGACCTGGCCGTGTGGTGCCAGAATAACAACCTATCCCTCAACGTAACCAAGACTAAGGAGATGATTGTGGACTACAGGAAAAGGAGGGCCGAGCACGCCCCCATTCTCATCGAAGGGGCTGTAGTGGAGCAGGTTGAGAGCTTCAAGTTCCTCGGTGTCCACATCAACAACAAACTAGAATGGTCCAAACACAACAAGACAGTTGTGAAGAGGGCACGACAAAGCCTATTCCCCCTTAGGAAACTACAAAGATTTGGCATGGGTCCTGAGATCCTCAAGATTCTACAAGTTGTGTCACTGCCTGGTACGGCAATTGGTCGGCCTCTGACCGCAAGGCACTACAGAGGGTAGTGCGGACGGCCCAGTACATCACTGTGGCTAAGCTGCCTGCCATCCAGGACCTCTACACCAGGCGGTGTCAGAGGATGGCCATAAAAATGGTCAAAGACCCCAGCCACCCCAGTCATAGACTGTTCTCTCTACTACCGCATGGCAAGCGATACCGGAGTGCCAAGTCTAGGACAAAAAGGCTTCTCAACAGTTTTTACCCCCAAGCCATAAGACTCCTGAACAGGTAATCAAATGGCTACCCGGACTATTTGCATTGTGTTTGCATTGTGCCCCCCCCCACCCTCTTTTACGCTACTGCTACTCTCTGTTCATCATATATGCATAGTCACTTTAACCATATCTACATCTACTGCCTCAATCAGCCTGACTAACCGGTGTCTGTATGTAGCCTCGCTACTGTATTTAGCCTGTCTTTTTACTGTTGTTTTATTTCTTTACTTACCTTTTGTTCACCTAACACCTTTTTTGCATTATTGGTTAGAGCCTGTAAGTAAGCATTTCACTGTAAGGTCTACACCTGTTGTATTCGGCGCATGTGACAAATAAACTTTGATTTGATTTATTTCCATGATTCCAAAAGTGTCAAATAGCATTTGCAACATTTGGTTAAAAATTATCGTGCAGCCGTACGTGGCAGTGTGGAAATGATCTCAAATGAGAACAGGAAATACAGAAATGTATGAAAATGCTGGATATTATTTTTGGATAAAGTTGAATTGAACAGTATAAAACAATCGGAATGGAGAAAGACCCATTGAAATCACTTAGAATGAATGTGTTGCCACCCTAGGGTCGTGCACTATTCAAAGCAAAATGTAGAACTTTTATTATTCAAAAACATAAAATATATTCATATACCGCCATACCATCCAATTCTTTTAAAATACCGTGATATGATATTTTGGCTATATCGCCCAGCCCTATCTCCGCCCCACCTCTACCCTCCCTCCTCTCCCCATGTCCTCACCCTTCTGGCCTTGCTCTTATCTGTCCTGTGGGCGTATCTGATTCCCTCTGACTCGTGCTTGCACTCTGCGGCCCGTAGGCTTCCCACTGATCTGGGAAGGTGCTGATGGGAAGTCCAGACACATGCAGAGCCGCTGAAAGCTTCTTTTGGCAACGGGGAAGCCCAGTGCTGATCCTCTCTGTCTGTGTTTATGGCACAAGAGAGATCACACTAATGGGACTCTAGTCCTCTAAAACTATTACCTTTACTGGTTCTTCATGCACTGCAGCACTGTGTGGGGCTTTGTAGGTTAGAAACACAAAGCAGACCTAAAAGAGATTGACATTGATGTTAGTCTTGTCTAAACCGGTTATTGTCAGAGATTCTTCAGGCACTACATGTGTGTGTGGTTTTTGAATACATTATCTAAAGAAAGATTGATTGGATTTTTATTTATTTTTTAATGAAAACAAAAGGTTCACCAAAAAGAGGTCACCGTCCCCTGAGGGTATGTAAGTTTGAATAGAGCTAGTTGTTCCACACAAGATGTGTGCTGCATTGCTGCTCAAAAACCTTTCATGAAAAAAAATATTCCCCCTGCACGGATGTCGAGGCAAATCTGGTTTTGATTGGATTTTGCTTTGACTTTTAAATGTAAATCTGATTTATCTCTCTTTTGTTTTTCAGCCCTGCAAGGCCTTTTCGGTTCCCAAAAAGGTAAGATCTGCCAAAAATATATATATATATTTTTTATTATTACGAAAGCTCTCCTCTCGCTCTCCTTGAGTCCATCAAAACCCTGCCGAGCTGTCATTCCTGTGTAGTGAATCATCGCAGTTATCGATGTGGAAAGGGCTCTCTGTGCCTGGAACCTGCTAACCACCTCCCATGCTCCTCTACAAGACATGCCTTCCCCTGAGTTTCCCTCAAGTCAGAACACTGAATATACTTAATAAATATCTACATGACGATTTGACAAAATCAATAATGGCGTTTTAATGAGCACTTTATACTCTTTTGGATATTCTACTAGTGTAGCAATGTACCCTTCTTTTTTCTGTTTGGTTATCAGTACATATAATATTCATATAGTTATAAAGCCATCAGCTTTGTGTTTAATCAATACCTGATCTTCATCTCCAGCTATGCAGAGCTGATTGCTGATTGGCCAGTGGTGGTGCTAGGGGTGTGTACAGTCCTCATCGTGGTGTGTGCCCTGGTGGGTATTCTGGTGCCAGACCTGCCAGACTTCTCAGACCCCTTACTGGTGAGTAGTCCATGCCAATCGAAGGAAGGCACAAAACTTTCTCCATAGAGAATACTGGACTTTATTTTGATCAAGATTGAAAACCTTGTGTTTCTGGCACACCAAAATCATTATATTGAGTGCATGTGTAGAGTCCAAGATGTCGAAGGTCAATTTCCTGGTGAACTAAAAAGCTGTCCTCTGTTTGTCTGTTTCTTCAGGGATTTGAGCCACGAGGCACGGCCATAGGCCAGCGATTAGTCACATGGAATAACATGGTGAAAAACACAGGGTACAAAGCAACCCTAGCTAACTACCCATTCAAGTATGCCGACGAGCAGGCGAAAAGGTAACAAAGCCGAACTCACAGATCCTGTCCATTTAATGTCATCCTTCTAACCCTTTAGTGACACATGTATTGATTCAACATCCCTGATGAAGGGGGCTGATCAGGATCAGGCCTCAAGCCATGAAATGGAGTGATGGATCCTGCTGACAGACAGAAACAGACAAGCACACACACTAAATCTCAATCCCATCCTGCAAGAGGATTGGTGGGGGGGATTGTTCAATCCCCAGCCCATCTCCATTACTCATCTTGATCACTGGGGAGGGGGGGGTGCTCCAGGGTCAGGCCTGTCAACAGGACTCTCTGCATCATTCTGCCTCGGCCACTCAGTCTCCTCTAACAGACTCCTGATTAAAGGAAGAATGTCTCTGTCAGATGATGTGTCCCTGAAACCCCTGCTCATCACAATGATCTGGCTATTATAATGATTATAAAAATAAAGATTGCAACGTGACAGTGATCACTTCACCGATTATGATATAATCACTGGCTTTGTAATCGCTTAAACGGGTCGGTCTAAACCCGTTTCCTTAACCTCTCTAGGGGAGGTGGGATGAAATCGTCCCACACTATTCAACAGCCAGTGACAAATCAGAGCGCCAAATTTAAAACCACAAAATGTCATAATTCAAAGTTCTCAAACATAGGACTATTTTACACCATTTTATAGATACACTTCTCCTGAATCGAACCACGTCGTCCAATTTCCAAAAGGCTTTACAGCGAAAGCAAAACATTAGATTATGTTAGGAGAGTACATAGACACAAAAAACCACACAGCCATTTCCAAGCAACTAGCATGCATCACAAATACCCAAAACACAGCTAAATGCAGCACTAACCTTTGATGATCTTCATCACATGACACTCCTAGGACATTATGTTATACAATACATGCATGCTTTGTTCAATCAAGTTCAATCAAAAAACAGCTTTTTACATTAGCATGTGATGTTCAGAACTAGCATACCCACCGCAAACTTCCGGGGAACTTACTAAATTACTCACGATTAACGTTCACAAAATACATAACAATTATTTTAAGAATTATAGATACAGAACTCCTTTATGCAATCGCGGTGCCAGATTTTAAAATAGATTTTCGGCGAAAGCACATTTTGCAATATTCTGAGTAGATAGCTCGGCCATCACAGGCTAGCTAATTTGACACCCACCAAGTTTGGCGCTCACTAAACTCAGAATTACTATAAGAAAAATTGGATTACCTTTGCTGTTCTTCGTCAGAATGCACTCCCAGGACGTCTACTTCAACAACAAATGTTGTTTTGGTTCCAAATAATCCATAGTGATATTCAAATAGCTCCGTTTTGTTTGTGCGTTCAGGTCTCCATCCGAAGGGTGACGCGTGAGGGCATTTCGTGACAAAAAAATTCAAAATATTCCATTACCGTACTTCGAAGCATGTCAAACGCTGTTTAAAATCAATTTTTATGCTATTTTTCTTGTAAAATAGCAATAATATTCCAACTGGGCGACATTGTATTCATTCAAAGGCTGAAAGAATTTTTTTTAGAATTCTCATTAACGCGCATCTCCAGTGTCACTGTTCCCAGCCTGACCACTCACAAAATCTCCTGCTGTTTTTCGCCAAGAGACAGGAGACACGTCATTCCACTTTCTGGTGCCTTCTGAGAGCCAATGGAAGCCTTAGAAAATATCACGTTACAGCAGAGATGCTGTATTTTCGATAGAGATGCAACAGAAGGACAAGAAATTGTCAAACAGGGCACTTCCTGTATGGAATCTTCTCAGGTTTTGGCCTGCCATATGAGTTCTGTTATACTCACAGACACCATTCAAACAGTTTTAGAAACTTTAGAGTGTTTTCTATCCAAATCGACTAATTATATGCATATTCTCGTTTCTGGGCAAGAGTAGTAACCAGTTTAAATCGGGTATGTTTTTTATCCGGTCGTGCAAATACTGCCCCCTAGCCCCAACAGGTTAATTTGTTTTAAGAATGACCTTTCAGTACTCTTTGGTTACCATGTGCAAATCTCTGCTGTGTGTTTGCTTTAAGCGGATTCAGTCTCATTCGGTCATGTGGATCTTCAGAATTGATAGGAAACTTAATTGTAATGTATGAAGTGTTAACAGTGCAATCACACCATTACTTTTGTATTCCAGTCACCAAGAGGACAGGTGGGCTGAAGATCACTTTGACAGAGATAAAAGACAAGCTGACTGGGACTTCAATAAAGACAGTTTCTTCTGTGATGTCCCAGGTACAAACTCATCACGCTTCTCCTGTTTCAAGTGTTTGTCTAGTAAGTGTTTGACTGACTGAATGTTTGACTGCGATGAAATGCTAACCGGATGCTCTTAATGTATGTGCAGGTGACAGATACTCCAGATTAGTATTCACATCTGCAGAGGGGAAGAACCTTTGGAATATACAAGCAATTAAATCCATGTGCAATTTGGACAATACACGTGTAAGTGGAACAGCACTGTTGATGATGTGCCTCAGCGTTTGCTCATGTCAAATTGTGCCATGTTAATGATTTTTAAATGCCTGAACTAAGCCCCATCATATTAGAAATTGTATGTTGGGAGTCTATGCTGCCTCAGGCTGGAACTAACCCAACTTCCTGATATATTGGCCTTGTCTCCTGTTATGGTCTCCTTGGGTCAATAGTTATGTTCTAGTCGTACTCTGTTCTTATATCTTGTTGTGTTGTCCCCAGGTGCGCTCCCACCCCCAGTACTGGAGCCTGTGCCAGCGCACCACCGATGCCTCCTGCTGCCCCAGCTGGACCCTGGGCAACTACGTGGCCATCCTCACCAACAAGTCCTCCTGCCAGAAGATCACAGAGCGCGACGTGTCACACACCCTCAAGATCCTGCGCTCCTGTGCCAAATACTACCACAACGGAACGCTGGGCCCTGACTGCTGGGACATGACCACGCGCCGGAAGGACCAGTCCAAGTGCACCAACATCCCCCGCAAGTGCACCAAGTACAACGCCGTTTACCAGATCTTCCACTTCCTGGTGGACAAAGACTTCATGAGCCCAAAGAACACCGACTACCTTATTCCTGTCCTGAAACACGGCATGCTGTTCTCTCCCACAGAGAAAGGGGAGACCATGATGAACATTTACCTGGACAACTTTGAGAACTGGAACTGCTCGGATGGTGTCACCACCATCACGGGGATTGAGTTCGGTATCAAACATAACCTGTTCCAGGACTACCTACTGACGGATACCGTGTATCCGGCCATAGCCATAGTGATTGTGCTGTTTGTCATGTGTGTGTACACCCGCTCTGTGTTCATCACCCTGATGACCATGATCGCCATCATCAGCTCCCTGATCGTGTCCTACTTCTTGTACCGCATGGTGTTCGACTTTGAATTCTTCCCCTTCATGAACCTCACGGCCCTCATCATCCTGGTCGGCATCGGGGCAGACGACGCCTTTGTCCTCTGTGACGTGTGGAACTACACCAAGTTCGACAAGCCCAACGCTGAGCTGTCGGAGACGGTGAGCATCACTCTGCAGCACGCCGCCCTCTCCATGTTCGTCACCAGCTTTACCACGGCTGCCGCCTTCTACGCCAACTACGTTAGCAACATCACCGCAATCCGTTGTTTTGGCGTTTACGCCGGCACGGCCATCTTGGTTAACTACATACTAATGGTGACCTGGCTGCCGGCCGTGGTGGTGCTCCATGAGCGTTACCTGCCCAACATCTTCACCTGCTCTCAACCTCCCCCACAGCAGAGTGGGTTCTGCACTCTCTGGGCCAACCTGTGCCAGAAGGCCAGCAAGTGCCTGTTCACCGTCTCCGAGGCCTCCCGAATCTTCTTTGAGAAGGTGCTGCCCTGCATCGTGATCAAGTTGCGCTACCTCTGGCTCTTCTGGTTCCTGGCCTTCACAGTGGGAGGGGCGTACGTGGTGTGTGTCAACCCCAAGATGAAGCTGCCCTCCCTGGAGCTCTCAGAGTTCAAAGTGTTCCGCTCCTCCCACCCCTTTGAGCGCTACGACGCAGAGTACAAGAAACTGTTCATGTTTGAGAGAGTCCACCATGGGGAGGACTTGCACATGCCCATCACCATCATCTGGGGGGTCACCCCTGTGGACAATGGGGACCCCCTCAACCCTAAGGACAAAGGCAAGCTTATGCTGGACAACACCTTCAACATCGCCAGCCCAGCCTCCCAGCTGTGGATCCTCAACTTCTGCCAGAGGCTAAGGAACCAGAGCTTTGTGTTCCAGTCGGAGGAGCAGGACTTCACCAGCTGCTTCATTGAGACCTTTAAGCAGTGGATGGAGAACAGGGACTGTGAAGAGGCCTCGGTCTACCCTTGCTGCAGCCAGTCAACATTCCCCTACAAGCAGGAAATCTTTGAGCTGTGCATCAAGAGGGCCATCATGGAGCTGGACCGCAGCACCAGCTTCCACCTGGACAGTAAGACCCCCGGGCCTCGCTTCGACATCAACGACACCATCCGGGCCATCGTCCTGGAGTTCCAGAGCACCTACCTGTTCACACTGGCCTACGAGAAGATGCACCAGTTCTACCATGAGGTGGACACCTGGATCCAGGAGGAGCTGAAGAACGCCCCGGCCGGGCTGAATTACGGCTGGTTCGTCAGCAACCTGGAGTTCTACGACCTGCAGGACAGCCTATCGGATGGGACTCTTATCGCCATGGCATTGTCCGTGGTGGTGGCCTTCGTGGTCATGCTCCTCACCACCTGGAACATCATCATCAGCCTCTACGCCATCCTCTCCATCGCGGGCACCATCTTCGTCACGGTGGGCTCGCTGGTTCTATTGGGCTGGGAGCTCAACGTGCTGGAGTCAGTCACCATCTCAGTGGCGGTGGGTCTGTCGGTGGACTTCGCCGTGCACTACGGAGTTGCTTATCGCCTCGCCCCTAACCCCGACCGTGAGGGGAAAGTCGTCTTCTCCCTCGGCCGGATGGGTTCCGCTATTGCCATGGCGGCGCTCACCACGTTTGTCGCCGGGGCGATGATGATGCCGTCCACGGTGCTGGCCTACACCCAGCTGGGCACATTCATGATGCTCATCATGTGCATCAGTTGGGCCTTCGCCACCTTCTTCTTCCAGTGCATGTGCCGTTGCCTGGGCCCCCAGGGCACCTGTGGACAGATCCCCCTGCCCAAGAGGTTTCAGTGCCAGGCTTTCAAAGAGGGCACCACCAACGTCCCCTCGCCCCAGGGCAAGCATGGCACCAAGTACCAACTGGACAGTCGAGGACGGGAGGTGGAGCATGAGCATTACGAGTTGGAACCATTAGCTTCAAACCCTAGGAATGAGGAGAAACCTGCAGAGGAACAGGGGGCGTGCACCCAGCTCTATAATGGAATAGCCCCCCACTCTGCCCTCTGCACACACATCCCCTTTAAGAGCAAGGCAGAGCCCGGCAGAGAGCCCTGCTCTGAAAAGGGACTGGGCACACTGGCTACCAAACCCAGATCCAAATGCCAGTACTCTCATAACACAACCTGCACATGTGGGGACCCCCCTCCTCCTCAGCAGTCTATGGGTATGCAGTGGACCCCCCACCCATGCACCCAAACAACCCAGGACTCCCCATGCCCCACTCCTCAGTTCCCCCTCACAGGCAGCCATGCCAACAAAGGCCAGAACTTCCTGTCCACTCTGGACGCCGTCTACAAACCCATAGATTGCCGTATGAACTATGTACACTGTCCCCCAGCCCACTTCCACCACTGCACCCCGGGCAGGATGCCCAGACAGGGCCCTCACAGCTGCCACCTCAGAAGCTACTGTGTTCACACTGTCCACGTCCTGGGTGGCCTCCCCAGGGACCAGAGCTCTGCCCCAGACCCATCTGGGCTGGAGGATTCACACCGGACTGGAGGGTCCTCTGGCCCTGGTGACAGTCCTAACACCCCAGCTCAGACTCAAGGTCCTCCTGCCTCCCCTCTGGGCTGCATGTTAGCCCACACACACCAAGGCTGCTGCAGGACCAACCATGGAACAGTAAACGCTCCAAGCGTGGATAATCATGTGTCCACCGCAACGCAAAAGGGCGCTTGTCATAAGATGCCCAGCAACCAGGAGAAGCTTGAAACTAGTACTACTCCCATCACACAGGAAGAAAGTGTTGAAAAGTGCAAACAGAACCCCAAAAAGGAGAGGGCATCCTCAGCCTCTCCTAAGAAACTCTACTGTTTTAACAGAACTTTGAAAGTAAAGTGCAATTCTGTCGAGTTTAATGTGCCAAAAGCTGAAGCCAATGTGCCTGCTCTTGCAATAAATTCAAAACCCTTATCTGAAAGTTTATGTTGACAGCAAATAAACTTAGAATTCTGAAAGACTATATCTAAAGAGTAAACATTTGTCATATCAAGCTATAATGTGCAGTGTCCCTGTGCAATTAAAGTGCTTGGTATATTTCATAGACCAAGTGCCTCATGTCTTTCATCTAAAAGTATGGTCCTATATGTTCTGTGATTACTGTATCTACTGTGCAGATGAAATTGGTTTGATCAGTCAGATGTACTGTTTTTGAGTACACAGTAAATATGTGGTGTGTTTATGGAGCTCTAACATGTCTAAGGAAAGGTGAACCATTTACTTTAGTCTCTAAGAACCACAGGCCTTCTCAGTTAGACGTCTGTTTCACGTTGCCACATGCCTCTCGGTCCAATATGAAAGATGTACTGTATGATTATAAAGTCATTTTAACCCGATTGTCATTTTTTTCCCACTGCTCCTATAGTATGAAATGAAAGCATCTCAAGGTTTTGTTCAAAGGGCATGGTTTGGAATAACAAATGGTACACCTGTTTCATTGTCTCACTCCCGCTGGCGCCTTGAGAAGATTTGCTCTGTCTGGCCTGAGGCCACAGTGCTATGCTGGGCTCTCATACATCACACAGACGTTTGATTTCTAATCTCCACTCCCCAAGAGCCTGCATCACATTCCAAGCTGGTCATACACTGTAAGTCTATGAGAAATGCTGACGTCCTACAGCAGGGATCCTCAACTAGATAAAAAAGAAAATATTGAGCGGATGGTAAGGGGACCGGAACATAATTACAAATTATTTGTAGACTGCAAATTGACCGCAAGAAGCTCAAACAGATATATATTTGACTAAAACACAATAATTTGAAACCTTGCTTACATTTAGGATATAATCACATCGCTATTATGCGTGGGAATACTTGGGAACAGATTTCCTAAAATAAAATCACTTGGAGCTGATTTTCTGGTGTGGGCGGGGGGATAAAACTATCCGCATGCCAAATTCCCAGTTGGGGAACCCTGTTATAGACCATCCACACCCCTCATCCACAGAGTCATTTTCTAACAGTGACCAAGGACGTATGTGCAAAGGGCATGAATATCAAAGATAAACTCTGAAACCCAACAATAGTATAACACATATGGGTCCTATCATTTGATTTTGTAACATATCAATTACATGCTATTTTATTACCTTTCTCAGAATCTTTGGCTGCCCTTTGTTAACTCCATCCAATAAAAAGTATCCTATTCATTTACAAATTCCATTCATTCACGAATCCTGTGTTTTATTTGCTCTTCTGGCTCCTGCCATCCATCCCCCCCTTCTAACAGGTTTCCCTGGTGGTCCAAGATCCTGGCCAAACCTTCTGCTACAGAGCAAACATATACATTAGACCGGGCTCTGCAGGCCGTATGACTCACTACAGCACAGCATACAGATTTATAATTACACTTTTAGTCTTGAATTAGTGTCAGATGCGCAGCTCTGAACTTGTATCGTAGGCTACCAGACGCCTGTAATTATCTGTGAGAGACACCAAGCTGGCACTGTAGTCCATCTCCCCTTAGTCTCTGACACCATCACCCCCTCAAAAACAAAGATCAGCAGCAACTCTTAACTTTGATCAGTGGTACAATAAAACTATGACATATTGTGAGCGAGGAGAAATTCCTCTAGTGACTGCTAAGTCCTCTAATTACTCCCTCTCTCTTGCACACTCTCAGGCAAGGGTCATACAGGAACTAGGCACGGACATTTCTTAGCTCTAGTTCCAGCTAATACATATCCCTATCCCTGTTCAGCCTTGCCAATTACTGAGGGATGCAGATGGGATTTGAGGTCACTCATAGGTGTGACTGTTCAAACCTCTCACCTCGCGCTACCTGGAAGCTTTTCAAAATGACATGTCTCCTGTGTAAGCTTGCCCTTGTTTAACTAGCCCCAATGTTTCTGCCGCCCTGCCCCCTGCCCTGAGGAATGGCACAGATACATCAGTACGTGCCTTTGACTGGGGAGGAGTGGCTAGCCACTTCACTGCAAGGAGATGACTACAAGAAAGATACACTATTTATACAAAAGTATGTGGACACCCCTTCAAATTAGTAGATTCGGCTATTTCAGCCACACCTGTTGCTGACAGGTGTATAAAATCAAGTACATGAAATGGGTTTTCATGACCGAGCAGCCGCACACAAGCCAAAGATCACCATGTGCAATACCAAGCGTCGGCTGGAGTGGTGTAAAGCTCGTTGCCATTGAACTCTGGAGCATTAGAAACCCGTTCTCTGGATTAATGAATCATGCTTCACTATCTGGCAGTCCAACGGACTAATCTGTGTTTGGCAGATGCCAGGAGAACGCTACCTGCCCCAATGCATAGTGCCAACTATGAAGTTTGGTTGAGGAGAAATAATGGTCTAGGGCTGTTTTTCATGGTTTGGGCTAGGCTACAGCATACAATTACATTCTAGACAATTCTGTGCTTCCAACTTTGTGGCGACAGTTTGGGGAAGGCCCTTTCACAAAGTCCCCATCAGCCTGGTGTTGAGGTTGAGAAACTTGAAGAAAGAACTGAATGACATCCGTTTTGATGTCATTCAGAAATGGTTTGTAGAGATCGGTATGGAAGAACTTGACTGGCATGCACAGAACCCTGACCTCAACCCCATTGAAACCGTCGGGATGAATTGGAACGCCGACCGTGAGCCAAGCCTAATCGCCCAACATCAGTGCCCGACCTCACTAATCCTCTTGTGGCTGAATGAAAGCAAGTCCCCGCAGCAATGTTACAACATCTAGTGGAAAGCCTTCCCAGAAGAGTGGAGGCTGATATACCAGCAAAGGGGGGACCAACCCCATATTAATGCCCATGATTTTGGAATGAGATGTTCGACGAGCAGATGTCCACATACTTTTTGTCATGTAGTGTAGATGGTACAAATTGAAACACTTGTCTCAGACAGTTAACTGAAGAACTCTGATGATCTTTGCCTGATAAATGGTTACATTGTAACCGGGGGTTGACACCTCATATCTCAGGAAGAATACCTTCAGACTACTCACTCTATATCATGAAGGGCTAGCCGTTAGTCTGTATACTCTGAATATTAGGCAGAGAATGATGTGTGATAAACCTACAGATAAGTACCAAAATAATGGAAACACTTGAGTAAATGAGGAATGCACAGTATATTGAAAGCAGGTTCTTCCACACAGGTGTGGTTCCTGAGATAATTAAAGATGCATTATGCAGAATTTTCTCCGCCATTTGCTAATAGTTTGCCTAATTTCAGTTTTTGACAAAACAAGCAAGTACAGTGACAGTGTTTTCCACTATCATCAACAAAACACCAAATTATGGAACATCTTGTGGAAGAATGCTGTCGCATCTCTCCAATAGAGTTCCAGACACTT
Source organism: Salmo trutta (assembly GCF_901001165.1). NCBI lineage: Eukaryota > Metazoa > Chordata > Actinopteri > Salmoniformes > Salmonidae > Salmo > Salmo trutta. Next base: position 24,456,212 of record NC_042957.1, read on the forward strand.
GTAGAATCTATGCCAAGGGTGCATTGAAGCTGTTCTGTCTCGTGATGGCCCCACGCCCTACTAAAACACTATGTTGGTGTTTCCTTTATTTTGGCAGTTATCTGTATATTGCCATGACTTGGGTTGATTTAACCTGGTATTTCATTGTGCACAGCACATTAAAATGAGTCTATGATGCACAGCTGTACCCTGAAGTTCACCTTACATAGCTTACAGTGGCTTGCTAAAGTCTTCACCCCCCTTGGCATTCTTTTTATTTTGTTGCCTTACAACCTGGAATTAAAATGGATTTTTTGGGGGGGGGTTGTATCATTTGATTTACACATCATGCCTACCACTTTGAAGATGCAAAATATGTTTTATTGTAAAACAAACAAGAAATAAGACAAAAAAACTGAAAACTTGAGCGTGCATAACTATTCACCCCCCCCCCCCCAAGTTAATACTTTGTAGAGCTACCTTTTGCAGCAGTTACAGCTGCAAGTCTCTTGGGGTATGTCTCTATAAGCGTGACACATCTAGCCACTGGGATTTATGCAAATTCTTCAAGGCAAAACTGTTCCAGCTCCTTCAAGTTCTGCTGGTGTACAGCAATATTTAAGTCATACCACAGATTTTCAATTGGATTGAGGTATGGGCTTTGACTAGGCCATTCCAAGACATTACATTTTTCCCCTTAAATCACTTGAGTGTTGCTTTAACAGTATGCTTAGGGTCATTGTCCTGCTGGAAGGTGAACCTCCTTCCCAGTCTCAAATCTCTGGAAGACTGAAACAGGTTTCCCTCAAGAATTTCCCGGTATTTAGCACCATCCATCATTCCTTCAATTCTGACCAGTTTCCCAGTCCCTGCTGATGAAAAACATCCCCACTGCATGATGCTGCCGATGATGCTTTACTGTATGGATGGTGTTCTCCGGGTGATGAGAGGTGTTGGGTTTGCACCAGACATAGCGTTTTCCCTGATGGCAAAAAAGCTACATTTTAGTCTCATCTGACCAGAGTACCTTCTTTCATATGTTTGGGGAGTCTGCTTTGCAGCTCCTTCAGAGTTATCTTTGGTGTCTGTGTTGCCTCTGATGCCCTCCCTGCCTGGTCCATGAGTTTTGGTGGGCAGCCCTCTCTTGGCAGGTTTGTTGTGGTGCCATATTCTTTCCATTGTTTTTATAACGGATTTAATTGTGCTCCATGGGATATTCAAAATGTCAGATTTTTTTTATAACCCTGATCTCTACTTCTCCACAATTTTGTCACTGACCTGTTTGGAGAGCCCCTTGGTCTTCATGGTGTCGCTTGCTTGGTGGTGCCCCTTGCTTAGTGGTGTTGCAGACTCTGGGGCCTTTCAGAACAGGTGTATATATACTGAGATCGTGTGACACTTACATTGCACACAGGTGGACTTTATTAATCTAATTATTTGACTTCTGAAGGTAATTGGTTGCAACCGATCTTATTTAGGGGCTTCATAGCAAAGGGGGTGAATACGTATGCACACACCACTTTCTGTTATTTATTTTTTTTCATTTCACTTCACCAATTTGGACTATTTTGTGTATGTCCATTACATGAAATCCAAGTAAAAATACATTTAAATTACAGGTTGAAATGCAACATAATAGGAAAAAACGCCAAGGGGGATGAATACTTTTGCAAGGCACTGTATATGAACTTTATGGTATCACAAATGCACTTATTTTCATAAAATTGGCTGCTCTTGCAATCTCATAGGAAGCGTCTACCAGGGGAGATAACTTGAATAATGTAGAACTTTAAACTGCAGGTGAGATATAGCTAGAAAAACAGGTGACGGAGGCAGGAATAATATCCTAATCCTTTATCCCTCTGCTCTCTCTCTCTCTCCTCACGCTGGCAAGGCTACACCAGTGTTCCAAGTGCAGAAAACACCTGTTTCCGAAGGGTCAATTGGGAAATAGGTCCTCTCCCCTTCCCTGCCTTTCCTTTCCTTTTCTTTCTGGAATGTGAAGGCTGATCCTCTGGCGGAAACATAAGATACGTCCCTGAACCAAACACTTACAGCCGGAGCCCCAGGGGTAGATGGGAAAGCAGTTATGCTCTATTAAAACTCCATGCTCTTGATGGCCACTCGGGCCCGTCTTTCTCTCCGAGGACAGACAGCACTCAGAGAAGTTGACTGTAGATGGTCCATCAACTCCTTCACTACCACATGGCCTCTAGCCTGGGTTGGGTAGGCTACCAGTACCTAAATGTTTCTGCAGTCAGCAAGTACAGAAAACTGGAAGAAACAGGCCTCTGTGGCCTTAAATGGAAATGTTTCAATATTATTTTCCCTTATCCCCTTCCGAAATAGAGATAAAAATCAAAGGTACCACTGTGCGTCACTACTGACCTCTGTTTTGATATGGGCAATTCCATGGTAACAGAATTACACTGACTCAGATTTTTCACTTTAAAATAAAAAAAAACATTGATTTCAAAGTTTAACAAACCATATAACTCTATGCACAAGGACTACTTTTAACAGTTTCCACTGAAACTTTTACGAAAACACATTTACAGGAAGAACTGTGCAGATACAAAGTTTGGCAACAGAATAAATCTGAGGGAGATTTTTCAGTAATTCTGTTACCAAACCTTGAATCTGTCTAAATTGTCCAATTAGTCATTGTGCATAGGGTTTCATGGTTTGAAATCCATTGTTTTTGTTTGGCATACATTTTAAAGTCAAAAATCGGAGTCTCAGCGTATTTCCGTTCTCGTGGAATTGCCCCTATGTATCTGCCACCCCCCCGCCCTCCCAAATCCCATACACACAAACACCATACAAACCTACAAACAAACCCTTAAAAACACATTGCGTAAGTTTACCACCAAGGGGGAAAGTGAGGCGTTAGAGGGATTCGCATGAGAGCTCCTGTTATACTGAACTGATGGGCTTTATATGACCCAGACTGGATGCACTGTGTTCCCTGGTCTTAGGTCTTCACCATGGGTGCCTTTATACACCAGGTCAGCTCACTGTAGATTGGCCACTCCAGTCAATGGATTTCACCTCAGCTTGCACGGAAGGCATATTATATTTGTTTTAACAGAGGTCAAATATTGGCTATGGTTAGGGGGCAGTGTTTATTACATTTTCCTGTGAGGGGAATCTGACCGGCGTGCGCCTGTGTTCCACAAATACTACGTATCCCTGAAATAACTTGAAAGGGGAGACCTGCAGTTTATTTACTTGGTAAATATTTGCTAATCTTTTTAAATTGAGTTCTAGGGTCCTTGAAAATAGAGGTCTAAACATGTGTGGTGTTAATTGCCACAGGTCAGGAGAGGTTTCCGTACGTAAGTCCCAAACACTGTGACTGCTGAGAGAGGATGAGTTGATTCTCAGCTCCTCCTTACTTGGATCCCAGATAGAGTTGCTGCTGCTTCAGCAACAGCTAATGGGGATCCGAATAAAATTCAAAAAAAGTACTTACAGAAGGAAGTTGCTCTGTCCAGTGGCATCCTGTTTTCAGACATACACTCTATATTGAGGAAATAGGGAGGAGATAGGGGATAAAAAAAAAAACAGTGACTGAACAAGTGAAAGATTGCATACAGTATAAAAGTTCACAGAATTATTCAAGTTTATAAGAGTAGTGCTATTGAAGTGTTAATTGTTTTAATTAAAAGTAACAAAATTCTTACAATAATTATATTACAATGTGTAAATGTATAATAGGAGAGAATTGCAACATACACACTACAAAACACACTAAACAGGTCATATTTCACAGGACCAAGATTGGTGAATACAGGTTGAGACTGCCATCTAGAGGTAAAAAAGGAGCTATGCCAAAATTCAGGACCCTCCCCATTCAAATGCAATTTAAATTGGTCACATACACGTGTTTAGCAGATGTTATTGAGGTGTAGCGAAAATGCTTGTGTTTTGACTGTAATCAATATGGTAATAATGATTTACTCTTGTACAGACAAAAACATGTAATATTTCAAAATACAGTTCACAATACAGTGAAGGGGCTCCTGAGTGGTGCAGTGATCTAAGGCACTGCATTTCAGTGCTTGAGGTGTCACTACAGACACCCTGGTTCGAATCCAGGCTGTATCACAACTGGCAGTGCTTGGGAGTCCCATAGTTCAAATTGGCAATTGGCCCAGTGTTGGTTTCCATGTGTTTCATTCCATTTGGTTCGTTCTGGACATTATTATGAGCTGTTCTCCCCTCAGCAGCCTCCTGTGTTTGTAACATATAGTAAGAATTGGATTTGTAACATATTATAGGAATTGCAAAAAATGTGAGCACCACTTTCAAAACTACTGCCTGAAATTATACAAAAGTTGGAGAGTCTTTAAGTTCCAACTGCTTGCATATTTACAAGTGTGATATCACCATTGTTATCTTTGGCTGTGTCCTTTTTGATCTTCCTGTTGTTAAGAATCTTGGACATAAGCTTCTCATAGAACCATTCTATGTCCTGTGTGTCCTCCAGCCGCTGTAGATACTCCCTCTTCTGGACAAAGGTCCTAATGGCTTCACATTTCATCTGTCTTAATGGGGGACTTTCCCCACGATCACCATGATGAGAAAATCTCTGAGCTCCTCCAGCATCCTGCTCGGAGCCAGGGCAAAGGCCTCAAGGCACCAGCCGTCTTTAAGGAACTCTTTAGACACGATACACACAGTCTTCCTGCTCCCCCATATGGCGTCCCTGATGTAGGACAGGTGATCTTCATCTGGGATGAAGTCTCTGGCCTCGAAGCAGCAGTGGAGGATGTTGCGCTCCGCCAACTGAAAGTCAAGCTTCTTCAACAGGGCAGTTTCTACCCCCTTGGGGTTGTTGTTGCTGAAGCATAAGTAAGCGTCCTACCGGGGCCCATCAGCAGGAGGATCCTTCTTAGGGCCCTCCAGGATCCTGGCGATCACCTTTTTGTAAACTTTGAAGAGGTATCCACGGAGACGGGCTAAAACGGTCGTTCCGACGGTGATCAGGGCTGAGCAGACGAAGTGCGAGAGCCTCAGCTCCTGAACCAGCCCCTCGTCATTCTACTCACACGATATGACTGATGTATTCAACAGGCTGATGCCATGGAGATTTGAGGGAAAATCACAGCTGAATTCATCCACACCAGGGTCTGGAAAAGGCACGTTAGTCCCGTTCAGCCAAGTCAGAAAGTCCTCCAGTGGAATCGATTCCTATACAGGTTGATCCAGCTGAGAGAATGGAAAGCCGCTGGGTCAGAAGAGGCCAGGAATTGTAAGAGAGGTGAAGTGTTTTGAGAGTCTCTGGGAAAATGTCTGGTTGGAGGTATGTGAGGAAGTTGAAGTGGAGATCCCTTCTCTTCCAGAGAGATGAGGCCTTTAAATATACCATCTGGGAGAGCCTGCAGGGAGTTCAAGCTTAAATCCAGACTAAAAAGGTTGCCAAGAGTTTCAAAAACATGCAAACACTCTCCCCGTGCCCATATCACCTGCAAGGCGATGTTCCTTAGCTCAAGCAGCTTTAAATAGTTCACAGCTGGCACTGAAATATTATTGTTAACGGTGCACCACTTTATGAAGTTGTTACCATACCAGAGAAGCTTAATGTGCATTCATTTAGCTAAAACAATGTATACATCCTCTAAATTAGTTAACCTGTTGTTTTGAATATTAAGTATGATTGTACTATCAGCAAAGCCAGCGAGGCCCTCTAAGGATGTGATCTTATTATCAGTCAAATGAAGAAGTTGGATGTTTGGGAGTTGTGGAAGGTAACCATTTGTACCTAGATCACGAATAGAGTTTTCTGTAAGATCAAGAACTTGCAGGTGTGGAAGTCCTGTAAATGCCTGATATCCCAATGCACCAATATGGTTGTAAGATAAATCTAGTTTTAAAATATTGGGTAGATTTTCAAATGTGTAAGAATAGATTTCCCCTATAAGATTGTGTGACAGGTTCAGCCATTGTAGATTTTCAAGGCCAAAAAACTCACCCCTGTCAATCTTGTTCATTTTGTTTTGGGCTATTGTTATGTCCTGTACCTCTCTCAGTGGATTGAATACTGCATATTGCAAAGTAAAAATAAAGCATTTGGACAAATCTAGAATCTTGACACCACTATTCTTGAAGCCCTCAATGTTTGCCTGTCTGGGTCTTTGACGTTGCTGAAGCAAAATGATTTTCCCATGGTGCTGTGTTCCAGAATAAGATGGGGAATTTTGGTCCCTCAAATTGCACTGAAAAACAGTTTTGCCTTGTCCACATTGAATCCATTGGACGGTAAGTCAAGTATCTCCATGGACATGTTCCGTAAGCTGTTTTAATTAGTTATCCGCATCCAGTGCAAGCGGGAGGGATTGTTAATTCCGCTACCGAACTGCCCCTAATCAAAACGAAACAAAACGGCCTAAACCCAGCTGTCAGAAAACACAGAAAATTAAACTTTTTTCAATGTGTCAATCACTCTCGAGTCATCTGGGACCCACGGGCTAAGCCCAAGGGACTACTAGGAGGGCACTTGAACATTCGTAGTGTCATTCCAAAAAGTGATCAAATTCAACATCTACTCACAGACTCCAACCTTGACTTCCTCTGCCTCTCAGAGACATGGCTCCATAAAAACTCTCCATGTGCTGCTTTGATTGTGCCTGGCTACAATGTTTTCAGGAGAGACAGGATTGAAGGAAGAGGAGGGGGTCTGATGATTTACATTAAAGAACATATCCGATGTAAACAAATTGAGTGGTCATGTGATAATGAACTAGAATGTATTGGCCTGAACGTTACACTGTCTCCCCAAATGTCCTTTACCCTTATTGGAATGTATAGACCACCTTCCACCAAAAGTGTGTTTTTTGATCAGTTTAATAACATGCTTAGGGAATGTCATTTTGGGAAGGAGGTCATCTTAATTGGAGATTTTAATATGAATTATGAAGACAATTCTTGTAGGAAAACCCTCAAACGGATCACTAATACCTTTGACCTTACACAGCTCGTTAAAGGGCCAACCAGGGTGACTTGTTGCTCTAAAACACAGATTGATTTGGTGTTCAGCAATAAACCAGAGAGAGTGACTAAATCATTCAATATGGTAACTGGGCTGTCTGATCATAATCTGACACTTATAGCCAGAAAGCTGTCTAAGAGCAGGTTTAACCTCTCTACTGTTAGAAAGACGGATCAACTAAGAATACCTAAGAGTGAATTAAACTATTTTGAAAACTCAATTAATGGAATTAACTGGAATGATCTCTTGTCCTATACAGACGTGGAAGCTGATAGTGAGGTTTTTCTATCCACAATCCAGGCTACAATAAATGGTTTCCTACAGAAAATCAAATCCAAACCTGGCCAAAAGAGCACTCTTCCTTGGCTAAATGGAGAAATTTGGAAATTGATGAAAGAACGAGATTATGCTCTAAAAACAGCCCTAAAATTCAAATTAGAGCATGACAGACGTAGGTTTACCATGTTGAGAAATAAGGTGACGAAAGAAATCAGACAGGCCAAGGCAAACTTTTTTATTAACATAATTGGTGAGGCAAAGGGAAATTCTAAATTGATCTGGGAGAATCTAAAAAAGTTAACAGGGAAAGACCATAGTAATAATGCAAAAAGACTAGAAATCATGGTGAATAACAATCTAACAAAGGATGCAGTCGAAATAGCAATAGCCTTCAATTCCTACTTTATTGACTCTGTCAAGGTACTGACACAGAACCCCTCCACTGGTTTATTGGGCTCAATGCTAGTGAATGACGCTCAACCTGTCTTCATCATAAGGGAGGTTGCTGAGTCAAAGGTGAACAAGGTGATTAGCTCACTAAAGAACTCTAAATCCAAAGATGTGTTTGGGCTGGAGTCTACCTTTCTTAAAAACTACAAAGAGTCACTCATTGGCCCCATTACTAAGGTCACCAACACATCTATTGGTCTGGGGGTGTTTCCAAGGGTATGGAAGTCAGCCATAATAACGTCCATCTTTAAATCGGGCGACCCTGCTGACGTGAGTAACTACAGGCCCATTAGTATACTACCTGTAGTGTCGAAGGTTGTTGAAACGTGTGTAGCAGAACAACTGATTTCCCACCTCAACGACAGCCCCTTCACATTACACTCCATGCAGTTTGGCTTCAGAGCGAAACACTCCACAGAAACGGCCAACTGCTTTCTTCTGGAAAATGTGAAGTCCAAGATGGACAAAGGGGGCGTTGTTGGGGCTGTGTTTCTGGACCTAAGGAAGACTTTCGATACTGTTAACCATGAGATTCTCATCACAAAATTGTCCAAGTTCAACTTTTCCCCCGATGCCTTGAGATGGATGAAATCATACCTTGAAGGCAGAACTCAGTGTGTCAGAGTGAGCAATGAGCTGTCGCCCACTCTTAGCTATGATGTGGGCGTGCCCCAAGGGTCAATACTGGGGCCCCTCCTGTTCAGCCTGTACATTAATGATCTGCCTTCTGTCTGCACTGGGTCTGAAGTTCAAATGTATGCAGATGATACAGTGATATATGTGCATGCAAAGAGCAAACAACAAGCTGCACAAGAACTCACTACTGTAATGGTCCAGGTTACAAAGTGGCTCAGTGACTCGTGTTTGCATCTCAATGTGAAAAAAACTCTTTGCATGTTCTTCACAAAGAGGGCAACAGATGCTACTGAGCCAGATGTCTATGTGTCAGGGGAGAAGCTCCCGGTGGTATCTGCTTTTAAGTACCTTGGCATTATACTTGATTCCAACCTCTCTTTTAAAAAGCATGTGAAAAAGGTAATTCAAATAACCAAATTCAACCTAGCTAATTTCCGATTTATACGAAATTGTTTGACCACAGAGGTAGCAAGACTGTACTTCAAATCGATGATACTCCCCCACTTAACATACTGCTTGACTAGTTGGGTCCAAGCTTGCTATACAACATTAAAACCTATTCAGTCTGTCTACAAACAGGCTCTCAAAGTGCTTGATAGGAAGCCCAATAGCCATCATCACTGTTACATCCTCAGAAAGCATGAGCTCCTGAGTTGGGAAAGTCTTGTGCAATACACCGACGCATGTCTTGTATTCAAGATCCTAAATGGCCTAGCTCCTCCTCCACTCAGTATTTTTGTTAAACAGAAAACCCAAACATATGGCAGCAGATCCACAAGGTCTGCCATGAGAGGTGACTGTATAGTTCCCTTAAGGAAAAGCACCTTTAGTAAATCCGCTTTCTCTGTGAGAGCGTCCCATGTCTGGAATACACTGCCATCAGACACACATAACTGCACCACATATCACACTTTCACAAAATGCATGAAGACATGGCTAAAGGTCAATCAGATTTGTGAACATAATCACTAGCTGTGTATTGCCACTTTCCATGTTGTCTGTTGTCTGTAGCTTGTGAGGTGTAGAAACACTGTTGTTTTTATGGATTTTGTCTTCTTGCTTTTTGTTCTATGTTGCTCTGTCTGTATGCTACATCTTGCTTGTCCTATGTTGCTCTGTCTGTATGCTATGTCTTGCTTGTCCTATGTTACTCTGCATGTGCTCATTGTTCAATGATTGTCTATATTGTAAATGTTTTTAATAACCTGCCCAGGGACTGCGGTTGAAAATTAGCCGGCTGGCTAAAACCGGCACTTTTACTGAAACGTTGATTAATGTGCACTGTCCCTGTAAAAATAAAATAAACTCAAACTCAAGGGATGTCTGCATATTTTCCAGTCAAGCCACGTGGAGTCATACTATTCAGTTGGATGCTGCTCAAGTCAAGGAGCTGAAAGTGTTTGACTTCAAAGCCAAGCAAATCATCCTCACATAAGCTTTTCATCCTGTTTAGGGTAACATTTAGCTCTTGGAAATCTGTCATGTTCACAAAGAACAGTGCAGGTTGAATTCCTTTCATCTGGTTACCATACAGATCTAGCGATACCAAGGAGACCAGGGGTCTGAGATAGTCACCTTGTAAACACAGATTCAGTCAGGTCACAATTATATAGAGAGAGCGTTCAGGTTAGACAGTCCCACAAACCCATTTGGTTCGATCTGTAAACCTGAGTTATGTCCTAAATAGAGCTTTGCCAAGTTTGCCAGCCTTTGAAAGGTGTTAGTTCTTATAATAAGCCCATTTCCTCGTTGCCAACTGAGGTCCAGTTCCTTTAACCCTTCAAGCCAAGAGAATGTCTCATTGATCTCACTGTAGTTTTCACTCATATACACAATGGTAATGTATGGAGGCAGCAGAGGGACCTGATGTAGAGACTGGCTGGTACAAGCTGCTATAGAGCCATATAGTGGGCATCTTGGGGTGTATTTCACCACCTGCAGATAGACTCCAAAGACAGCCAGCAGTATAAGGTTCCTCATCATCCCTCTGACACAAAGTAGAAAATAATGCAAATTATTACAAAATAATTAAAATGATTGTTATGACATTACAGGGCTACAGTCCATAAATTAATTTGTTGGCTGTATCAGTCTTAGAGTATCCACTTCAGATGAGACATCCTTGGCTATAGCGAATTCACATTTAACTGTCTCTTTGAAATATCCATAGTCCACAGTTTCTGTCCCAACCTGATAATGAAAATACTTTATTTGTGTGCTGAGTACACAGCCTTACTCTAGTCAGGTGTCACAAGGCTTACATTAGGATGTTTGTATTATACAAATGAATCACTTCTACCCCCAAGTCAGTAAACCAATGAGAGTGCCTCGGGCAATATAATTATGGCTTCGTTTGATGTGGCTGAACGATTATCATGAGACCTATTATGTGGCCAGTAAAATTGTTTTAAAAGGGCAATCTGAGATTCAAAAACTGTGACACTCTTTTGGCAAACAACTGAGGGATGGGGCTGGAGAAATGTAACCACTCTCAAATAGAGGGTACTATGAATGCAAGGACTGACCATCCATTGTAATTACAGTTTTAACCATGTTTTGAAGCTATTTATTTGGGGTTCTGATGGGGTAAGACAATTTATAAAATACAGTATGTTCTTCAAGAATCAGAAAATGGATGTAGGCCTACCAATCCCAGTTTTCCCCTTTAAATTTACCTAATGAGGCTACAATTATTTGACATTTAATAAAGTTGTCATCTAAAGAACTGTGAGGTCTTAATATGACAGCAATTGTTGCAGACTGGTGCATCAATGAGTAAAGTTGTCTTTGGGCAATGTAACCATTCAAGTAGGCTAAGGCCAATAATCTAATTTGTTGAAGTGATCTACGACACCCAAAACAAATGTTCTCTGATATCTATCAACAACTATACACGATTATGCACTTAGAGTAAACAGTAGGCTAAAGGTAATAGTTGTGGCTTACCTAAATACGCGTCGTCGAGCCTTTGAGCCTGTTTACCGGATAGGCTATTCCAGTCGCAGATACTGTAACTCGACGCACTGTTTTTCATTAACTCCTCCCCTGAAACTGACTGAAATGTTCTTATGCAACCATGTTTGAGAGTTAATTACACAATAATCTGACTGACTTTAAATTCAGTTTTTATAGTCCAGTGGTCTTACAAGTTCAAACCGTCCTCTTGAAACACAAAGGGAATTTTTTTTTCCCTCTGTGTCAACATGTTGTGCAATATTGTGTCAATTTTCCAAATAACTGCAACATTTCTGCTTTACAGACAACCAATGAGCTGACATTGCAAAGTTGTAGAAGTTCATCATGTCCAATTGAAATTCTGTAGCTTTCAATGCATTACATTGCTATTACACATTATGCTAATTAAATGTGTAGAACCAGGGGAACTTGTCTCAAAACTCCATATAGTAATATACAATCCAAAAACCTGGGCTACTTAAAGACCCACTCCCATAAATGTGGAATTGGAATACTAGAATGGCCATGGACCATTCTGATAAAGGTCAGCCATCTTGGTCAGGGAGTTGGTTAACCATGGTTTGCCAGTGCTGTGATAAGATATTGTGTAAAATAATGAATTTGAAGAATTTATCTACACAGTCTTGAAGGAGTACCCACATATGCTGAGCACTTGTTGGCTGCTTTACCTTCACTCTGCGGTCCAACTCATCCCAAACCATCTCAATTGGGTTGAGGTCGGGGGATTGTGGAGGCCAGGTCATCTGATACAGCACTCTATCACTCTCCTTTTTGGTCAAATAGGCCTTACACAGCCTGGAAATGTGTTTTGGATCATTGTCCTGTTGAAAAACAAATGATAGTCCCACTAAGCGCAAACCAGATGCGATGGCATATCGCTGCAGAATGCTGTGGTAGCCATGCTTGTTAAGTGTGCTTTGAATTCTAATTAAATCACCAACAGTGCAAACGACCATCACACCTCCTCCTCCAAGCTTCACGGTGGGAACCACAATGAGGAGACCCTCCGTTCACCTACTCTGCGTCTCACAAAACCACCGCAGTTGGAACCAAAAATCGCACATTTGGACTCATCAGACCAAAAGGACAGATTTCCACCGGTCTAATGTCCATTGCTGGTGTTTCTTGGCCCAAGCGATTCTCTTCTTATTATTGATGTCCTTTAGTAGTGGTTTCTTTACAGAAATTCGACCATGAGTTGGCAGGTAGCCTAGTGGTTAGAGTGTTGGACTAGTAACCGAAAGGTTGCAAGATCACAATCCCTGAGCAGACAAAGTAAAAATCTGTTGTTCTGCCCCTGAACAAGGCAGTTAACCCAGAGTTCCTAGGCTGTCATTGAAAATAAGAATTTGTTCTTAACTGACTTGCCTAGTTAAATAAAGGTTAAATAAATAAAAAATGAATGCCTGATTCACAGTATTAGTATACAGTATATACTGAACAGTTGATGTTGGAGATGTGTCTGTAACTTGAACTCTGTGAGGTGCAATCTGAGGTGCAGTTAATTGCTGATTTCTGAGGCTAGTAACTCTAATGAATTTATCCCCTGCAGCAGAGGTAATTCTGGGTCTTCCTTTCCTGTGGTGTCCTCATGAGAGCCAGTTTCATCATAGCGCTTGACAGTTGTGGAAAAAGTACCCAACTGCCATACTTGAGTAAAAGTAAAGATACCTTAATAGAAAATCACCCAGTAAAATACTACTTGAGTAAAAGTCTAAAAGTATTTGATTTTAAATATACTTAAGTATCAAAAGTAAAAGTAACAATCATTTAAAATTCCTTATATTAGGTAAACCTCATGGCACAATTTTCTAGTTTTTTTTATTTTACAGATTGTCAGGGGCACACTATAACACTCACACATAATTTACAAATGAAGCATTTGTGTTTAGTTAATCCGCCAGATCAGAGGCAATGCGGATGACCAGGGATGTTCTCTTGATAAGTGAGTGAATTGGACCATTTTCCTGTCCTGCTAAGCATTCAAAATGTAACGAGTCCTTTTGGGTGTTCTGGACAATGTATGGAGTGAAAAGTACATTATTTTCTTTAAAAATGTAGTGAAGTAAAAGTTGTCAAAAATATAAATAGTAAAGTACAGATACCACAAAAACTACTTAAGTAGTACTTTAAAGTATTTTGTACTAAAGTACTTTACACCATTGGCGCTTGATGGTTTTTGCGACTGCACTTGAAGAAACTTTAAAAGTTCTTGAAATGTTCCGGAATGACTGACCTTCATGTCTTAAAGTAATGATGGACTGTCGTTTCTCTTTGGTCATTTGAACTGTTCTTGCCATAACATGGACTTGGTATTTTACCAAATAGAGCTTTCTTCTGTGTACCACCCCTACCTTGTCACAACACAACTGATTGGGTCAAACGCATTAATGAGGAAAGAAATTCCACAAATGAACTTTTACCAAGGCACACCTGTTATTTGAAATGCATTCCAGGTGACTACCTCATGAAGCTGGTTGAGAGAATGCCAAGTGTGCAAAGCAGTCATCAAGGCAAAGGGCTTGGCTACTTTGAAGAATCTCAAATATACAATATTACATTTTTTATTTATTTAACCTTTATTTAACTAGGCAAGTCAGTTAAGAACAAATTCTTATTTACAATGACGGCCTACCAAAAGGCCTCCTGCGGGGACGGGGGCTGGGATTAAAAATAAAATAAAAATATAGGACAAAAAAAACAACACGACAAGAGATACCACAACACTACATAAAGAGAGACCTAAGACAACAACACAGCATTGCAGCAACACAACACGACAACAACATGGTAGCAACACAACATGGCAGCAGCACAACATGGTAGCAGCACAAAACATTGTACAAACATGATTGGGCAGAGACAACAGCACAAAGGGCAAGAAGGTAGAGACAACAATACATCACGTGAAGCAGCCACAACTGTCAGTACGTGTCCATGATTGAGTCTTTGAATGAAGACATGGAGATAAAACTGTCCAGTTCAAGGTTTTTTTGCAGCTCGTTCCAGTCGCTAGTAGTAGTTCCAGTCGCTAAAGTAGAGCGACCCAGGGATGTGTGTGCTTTGGGGACATTTAACAGAATGTGACTGGCAGAACAGATGTTATATGTGGAGGATGAGGGCTGCAGTAGGTATCGCAGATGGGGGGAGTGAGGTCTAAGAGGGTTTTATAAATAAGCATCAACCAGTGGGTCTTGCGACAGGTATACAGAGATGACCAGTTTACAGAGGAGTATAGAGTGCAGTGATGTGTCCTATAAGGAGCATTGATGGCAAATCTGTTTGCCAAATGGTAAAGAACATCTCGAGAGCACCCTTAAATGCCGATCTATAACTTACGTCTCCGTAATCTAGCATGGGTAGGATCGTCATCTGAATCAGGGTTAATTTGGAGAAGGACGGTGTACCATCTAGCCATACTACCAAGTACTTGTATGAGGTGACTACCTCAAGCTCTAAACCCTCAGAGGTAGTAATCACACTGGTGGGGAGAGGGCCATTCTTCTTACCAAACCTTTGTTTTGGAGGTGTTCAGAACAAGGTTAAGGGCAGAGAACGCTTGTTGGACACTAAGATAGCTTTGTCGTAAAGCGTTTAACACAACATCCGGGGAGGGGCCAGCTGAGTATAAGACTATCATCTGCATATACATGGATGAGAGAGATTCCTACTGCCTGAGCTATGTTGTTGATGTAAAGTGAGAAGAGCGTGAGGCCTACAATCGAGCCTTGGGGTAATCCCGTGGGGACAGGCCATGGCTGAGACAGCAGATGTTCTTATTTTATACACTGCACTCTTTGAGAGAGGTAGTTAGCAAACCAGGCCAAAGACCCCTCAGAGACACCAATACTCCTTAGCCAGCACACAAGAACTGAATGGTCTACCGTATCAAAATCTTTGGCCAATTCAATAAAAATAGCAGCACAACATTGCTGAGAATCAAGGGCAATAGTGACATCATTTAGGACCTTTAAGTTTGCAGTGACACATCCATAACCTGAGCGGAAACCAGATTGCATACCAGAGAGAATGTTATAGACATCAAGAAAGCCAGTCAGTTGATCATTGACAAGTTTTTCCAACCCTTTTGATAAACAGGCCAAATAGAAATTGGCCTATAACAGTTAGGATCAGCTTGATCTCCCCCTTTAAATAAAGGACGCACCATGGCTGCCTTCCAACCAATGGGAACCTCCCCAGACAGGATAGACAGGTTAAAAAGGTCAGAGATATGCTTGGCGATGATAGGGGCAGCAACCTTAAAGAAGAAAGGGTCAAACTATCTGACCCGGGTGTTTTTTGGGGGTCAAGTTTAAGGGGCTTCTTTTGCACCTCGGACTCAGTGACCACCTGCAGGGAGAAACTTTGTAGCGGGGCAGGGGAAAAAGAGGGAGGAGCATTGAGGCTAGTCGTGTTAGAAGTGGTGGGAGATGAGGAAATGTTGGGATGGTAAGGAGGCATGGCTGAGTCAAATAGGAATCCTGACTTAATGAAGTGGTGATTAAAGAGCTCAGCCATGTGCTCCTTGTCAGTAACCATATCATCAACATTAAGGGACATGGGCAGCTGTGAGGAGGAGGGTTTATTCTTATTTTCCAGAACTTCTTGGGGTTAGACCCACATAGAGATAACTGCTCCTTAAGTAAAAATACTTTAAAGTACTACTTAAGTAGTTTTTTAGTGTATATGCACATTACTTTACTATTTATATTTTTGGCAACTTTTACTTCACTACATTCCTAAAGAAAATAATGTACCTTTTACTCCATACATTTTCCCTGACACCCAAAAGTACTCGTTACATTTTGACAGGAAAATAGTTCAAGAGAACATCCCTGGTCATCCCTACTGCCTCTGATCTAGCGGACTCACTAAACACAAATGTTTTGTTTGTAAATTGTCTGAGTGTTGGAGCATGCCCTGGCTATCCGTCAAATAAAAAAGAAACAAGAAAATTGTGTCGTCTGGTTTGCTTAATATAAGGAAATTGAAATAATTTATACCTTACCTTTTGATACTTAAGTATATTTTAGCAATTATGTTTACTTTTGATACTTAAGTTTATTTAAAACCAAATACTTTTTGACTTTTACTCAAGTAGTATTTTACTGGGTGACTTTCACTTTTACTTGAGTCATTTTCTATTAAGGTATCTTTAGTTTTACTCAAGTATGAACATTTAGTACTTTTTCCACCACCGGTAAATGGACATTTAAGCAAAAAAGTAAATTTTCTGTGCACCATGTCATCACGCACTGGTTTTTATCCTCACCAAGTCTATTTCAAATCAAATTTATTTATAAAGCCCTTCTTACATCAGCTGATATCTTAAAGTGCTGTACAGAAACCCAGCCTAAAACCCCAAACAGCAAGCAATGCAGGTGGAAAAATACCACTGGTGGGAAAATGCTGATATTTTTCCTTATGCAGATTCTAGAATATTCACACGAAAAATCGGTTGCCAATTGGATGGAAACCAAGCTATAGTCAATGAAAAAGGGCTGACTATTAAGAGATAAGGATAAATAAGCGTCATCAAAAAGCAGCCTCTTTCATAGTCCACAAGGGGTCACACTTCACAAAGGATTGGGTATTGTGTAAGAATGTAAAAGACGCACAAATAATGACAATTTAATATACACTACCGTTCAAAAGTTTGGGATCACTTAGAAATGTCCTTGTTTTTGAAAGAAAAACACATGTTTTCCTTTAAAATAACATAAAATTGATCAGAAATACAGTGTAAACATTGTTAATGTTGTAAATGACTATTTACAGCTTCATTAAAGACTGGTGTTTTTCTGGTGCTATTTAATGAAGCTGCCAGTTGAGGACCTGTGATGCGTCTGTTTGTCAAACTAGACACTAATGTACTTGTCCTCTTGCTCAGTTGTGCACCAGGGCCTCCCACTCCTCTTTCTATTCTGGTTAGAGCAAGTTTGCGCTGTTCTGTGAAGGGAGTAGTACACAGCTGGCCATTTTGTTTCTGGCCATTTTGAGCCTGTAATCGAACCCACAAATGCTGAAGCTCCAGATACTCAACTAGTCTAAAGAAGGACAGTTTTATTGCTTCTTTAATCAGAACAACAGTTTTCAGCTGTGCTAACATAATTGCAAAAAGGGTTTTCTAATGCTCAATTAGCCTTTTAAAATGATAAACTTGGATTAGCTAACACAACATGCCATTAGAACACAGGAGTGATGGTTGCTGATAATGGGCCTCTGTACATCTATGTAGATATTCCATAAAAAATCTGCCGTTTCCAGCTACAATAGTCATTTACAACATTAACAATGTCTACACTGTATTTCTGATCAATTTTATGTTATTTTAATGGACAAAAGATGTGCCTTTCTTTCAAAAAGAAGGACATTTCTAAGTGACCCCAAACTTTTGAACGGTAGTGTATATATAAAATAACAAATTATAAATTTGCAAGTCATAGGCCTACTTTGTTATTGGCTTTGGTCACTTAGACAGGTCTGAATTTTCAGTAATGAGATGCTTATGGAGCCATTACATTTATGATAGGTTTACTACAACTGTATGAAATAAAAATATAAAACATTCAAACATCTGATTCTCCTTTGTAGACGTGTAAAAAAGTCATGACAATGAAAATGACAAAGTTATCCAACAAAATATTGATTGTCCTATATCAACTGTCTGTCAAATGATAATGTTTTGTACTTATCCATTGTGACTTGTTGCAAATCGTGATTACCAAAATCTTGGCTTTCGAAAGCAATGTCTAAATTACCTCGGCGTTTTAGTATCAGGTGAATAAGTACAACCATCACAAAAATAACAATGACAATGCATACTATAATTCCAAGAAGACCCCCAGCCTTTACAGTGGAAGGGCGCTCAGTTGGATGCTTGACAAATGGTGTAAATGGTATGGTAAAACCTGAACCATTTGATGCCTCTCTCTCAACACAATCATTTAAACCAACCAAGTCGAATCCCTCATCACAAGAACACAAGTAACCTCCATACGTATTTGTACAATTATGATGGCACTCACCCATCTCACATTCATCTATGTCAACACAAATTGACTTCCCATTTTTGTCATCGAGTAAGTAACCATTTGGACAGTTGCAATGATGTGGTGTACTTGGGTCACATTCTGCGATACACTCTGCAAAACAAACTAATTGGCACCGGTTGGTGTCTTCTGTCATTCTTTTGAATCCAACCCAACAGGAGCAATTGTAACTGCCTATTGTGTTTGTGCATTCGTGTTCACATGGACCCATGGAGCATTCATCTTCATCAACGCATTTGTCATTTTCAAACACATATCCCTTATGGCATTCGCATTTAAATCCACCAACAGTATTCACACACTTAATGTTATGTCCCGGGCACTGTCTATTATCGATACAATCATCAATGTCTTTGCACTCCTTCCCATCTTCTGCCAGTGCATACCCATGGTGACACATGCAAGTGTAGCTGTCATCTTTTTTTTGGCAGAGATGTGCGCATCCTGAGTCAAGGCAGGGGTCATTTTGCGCATCTTCACATGTGACGTTATTGTCCTGGAGAGTTTTTCCAGGTGGGCAGGTGCATACAGGTTTAGTATTAACTGAGGAACAGTCATGCTCACAGCCACCTTTGAATACCTCGCAACTCCACGGTGCTTGTAGCCACTGTTCAGATAGACAGATATACTTCGACCCGATGGATTTGATCGTTGCAGTGGTTCCGCGGGGTAATGTCAGTAGGTTCTCTCCCTTGAATCCCAACGGGGTCTCATACAGAACTGAATCGTCCCCTTTTACAATTACATTTGGGCAGGGACTAACAAGTTTATACTCACAAATAAATCCATCTATTTTATTATCGCATGGTTGTTCCTTCCACACAAAGTCGTATTTTGATACCGAAATACATTTTGAAGAACAGACATCATCAAAGCGCCCCCAGTTCTGGAATGTGGTTTCATTACCTCCAGTTATCCACCTGTACCCTCGTAAAAACGATGCTTGGTCGGGGCATTGCCCGCTTGGCAATTGTAAACCAATCCAATAATCTCCTGTATGAATACCAAGTAATATTAATAGGATGCTATGTGATATCAAAGATCGAACTGTCATTAAATATCCATCATTATTTTCCTCACAACGTTTTTGAGCTGTTCCAAAGTTAGCTTGGTCCTGGAAAACGGCAAAGCACTGCTTCCCGATGCAGTATCCGACACGGGGGGCTTCCCCGTTCACTCTCAACAGGAACGTCAGGGCAACGAGTATTGCTACTGTATCCGTCATTTTTTTTAAACAATCTCCTACGCCTCAAACTAAATATAACAATTTCGCATATAATTTAGATGTAGGCTACTCGTATATTAGGCATGGTTTGAGTAGCAGAATGAACGTTAAGACTGCCGATAACTCCCATTTATATAAGCCTCCCTCCATGTTTTCGATTGATCAAGGAAGGAAGTTCCTTTCTGGATGGCGTAGTTGCTGACCAAGAACAAACAAGTACTCTCTGAACCTGACTATCATGCCAAACATCCAGCCACTGGGTAACAGCTGGGTGAATCAACATTGTTTCCATCCAATTTCAACCCAAAATATCAATGTGTTGAGGTTGAATCAATGTGGAAAACTAATTAGATTTGCAAAAAGTAATATTTTCACCCAACCATTAACTAAATCTAACATGGCGATTTTTTTTTTACGTTGAATTGACGTTAGTTGACAACTCAGCCAAATGTAAATCAAACCTAGACATTGAACTGACACGTGCACACACCGCACACACACACAAAATGTATATTTGTAGTAAGCTATAGTCAAATTATGCACATATGGCAAAACTAGCATTTAAATAAGAAACACATTGAAAACACATCAATGAAATTAAAAACGTAGATAACATCTTTATGCAGCCTAATTTGCTTAGTTCTCTCCTTGTGTTTATGTGGTTCTCTCATGAGAATACCTATTGGGCAGCCAAATGGCACATTCTGAGCTATTACAAATAGACATGGGGACAATGACATGCATACAATGACATTCTAGGTGATTCTGTGCTTCCAACTTTGTGACAACAGTTTGGGGGAAGGCCCTTTCCTGTTTTAGCATGACAATGCCCAAGTGCACAAAGCGAGGTCCATACAGAAATGATTTGTTGAGGTGTGGAAGAACTTGACTGTCTGCGCAGAGCCCTGACCTCATCTCCATCAAACACCTTTGTGATGAATTGGAACACCAACTGCGAACCAGGACTAATCGCCCAACATCAATGCCCGAACTCACTAACATGCTGACCACACTGCCTGCGTTACGTGCGTGAGCAATGCAAAATAAATGTACACATACATGTTATTCAATAATTTAATCCAAACTGCTCGCGCGTGTCAACGAGTGTTTGCGTAGACAGGTGCTAAAATAGAACGTGGTTCTATTTTTGATGCTTAACGCGTTGCAAGTCCCGCCTCTCCCATCTCCTCATTGGTTTTTAGGAGCATATACCCACATGGGTGATTGCAAGATGAACTGAGATCCACAGTCCAGTCCAGTTGGTGGTGGTAATGCACCTTAAAAATGTTTGCCAACCACCAAGTCCGAAGAAGAAGAAGAAAAAGACAACAACTGAAGGAGGAGATATTACTAGAAACTAACTAAGTTCCCCCTTTTATTTGTGGATTAATTGTCAGAGTAGAGAACACACGATTTTGTGTGACTCAAAATGGGCCAAAATTCTACAAAGATCCAGGAAAAAAAAAGGACAATTTCAAGTAAAATAACAACCCAATGTTTACA
The DNA here is from genome assembly GCF_901001165.1 of Salmo trutta. Classification (NCBI taxonomy): domain Eukaryota; kingdom Metazoa; phylum Chordata; class Actinopteri; order Salmoniformes; family Salmonidae; genus Salmo; species Salmo trutta. The sequence continues at coordinate 24,477,306 of NC_042957.1, forward strand.
TCCCAGGACAAATGAGCTAGCAACAGCAAGCTAGCTAGTTAAATGGCCATGAATGTTTCATGTGTTTCGACCTGTCCCCAAATGAATATAGTTGGTTGAAAGTTAGTTTTGATATTTCAACCTGTGTGTCCTGATTGCATCAGGACAAAATCAACACGTGTGCGATTGTGCACATGGACGCACGTGCCTGGTCAGCATGTTATGCTCTTGTGGCTGAATGGAAGCAAGTCCCTGCAGCAATGTTCCAATATCTAGTGGAAAGCCTTCCCAGAAGAATGGAGGCTGTTATAGCAGCAAATGGTGGAGCAACTCATGATTTTGGAATAAAACATTCGATGAGCAGGTGTCCACATACGTTTGGTCATGTAGTGATTCTGGGTCTCTCTGTTTATCTGGGAGGAGTAGGAACATAATCACTCGCGGGAGGGACCTTTCCCAGGGGGAAAGTGTGAGTCATGAGTTACACATTGTGCTACAGGACGTGGAAGGTGGGCTCACTTCCTCGAAGGCCACCCCACAATTCACGGTAGCAGTTGATAGAAATGGCATGGTATTTCAGCGTCTCCGTATTTCCTTTGATAAAAATGGATGAAGTGAGAGAAATGGAGAATGGGGTGGAAGTGAGGTGGCTTTGGCATTCGGGGAAGCAATCTTTTGTTCATGCAATGGAAACAAAATCTGTCTAACCCGCTCATTTGATTAGGCCTACTGTGGTCTTCATGACGAAAAGGTCGTCACGATGAAGACCATTACGGACATTGTATGATAAGTAGTGGCATTTGTGAATTATTGATGGCTTCTTGATATACCTGGGGAAAAAATGTTCCTTATTTTGCATATCTATTTGATAAAACTTACTAGTGAAAACTTCAAGATGTGTCTGCAGCAGAATGTTTATTTTGGGAAAATCAAAGATATCCAGAACGGAAGAAACAGTGCCTGTTCTTTCCAACACTTACTTGGCTTGTGTTTGCATAGCCACATTCTGACGCAGCCAGTTCCGACATTGCTGGTGCCACCAATAACATATCTGAAGCATATCATTGAGTAAACAGTACCTCAAAAGGGACCAGTTCTTTGTAGCCACAGGGTACAGCAGTCTTTTATCTGTGATGGAGGAAATGGGAGGTCTTCCCCTGCAGGGTGTAGCTGGGCATGAGGAGAAAGGGAGGAGGTCTGTACCGATAACCTTCTCTGTGCAACACACCCTCTCAGGAGTGATTTCTCTCTGAATAAGCATTGACAGAAGAGGCCATAGCATGGGTGAGATGAGATGGCTACTCCCAACCAACTCTACATTGATGATAACCTTTATGGAAATGGTCGAAATGACCTTGAAAAAGATTCCCTCATGTTGTTGTCAATGAAAAACTGTGTGGAGGATGAAAGAAGACATTTATATATTTATTAAAGAATATATAGACATGCCATATTGAAAACTTGAAACTTTACAATTTTGTCTTAACAACAGCATTGCATTTTAGGAGCATCAATTTGCAATCTGCTCATAACTTGCAGTTATGTAATTTGACACAAATTTTCCACAGAAATGTACCATGTGTAATGAACACATGAAAAGTCTTACTCACTCACGTTTATGTTGGGATTGTCCAACCCAGCAACCACGTAATATGATTCTAGCGAAATTCTTCTCAAAATTATTTGGCATGCCTCATGCTATTGCTAGTGGACCTAACCCAGCCAGTCATATTTTAGTATTCTGTCTGCCACAGCCTAAGCTTACTTTGCTTTGCTTTGTTGACCCTCTCTGACCCTCGTGACCCTCTGCCTCAAGGAACTCACTGTGAGGATATTGTTTTTCGCTGCCTGAGAGGCACAGATAATAATCGTAGTGTAAATCATGTCCTGTGTTAGAACGGGAGGAAAGGTAGATCCACCGGCAGGAAATGGCCTCACAGGACTCTTAGATCATATCACTCCTTCACAGCTCACTTAAGTTTAAACAAGAAAAATACCATGCATCTTCATCAAAACCCCTGCCCCCCCCTAGCAACTGTCCCAAAACTGTCCCACCGGTCAATAGCAAAATACACTGAGGTAGGTGTAACGTGAAAATATTAGCAAATATTTTATCTATTATATGGTGTAATAGTTAATCTTGACAATGGTGTTTTGAAAGCAATATTTATGGTCATGACAAGTTTGCAAGTTTATATTGTAGTAATACTGTATGAGTAGCCGAAGTTTAGCAAAAAGTCTAGTAAGTGTGAAAACCTTGTTAGCAACAGAGCTTGCTCAGCATGAAGATAAGTTAATCAGAGATGATGAAGTGATTTAAAAAGAAACCAGGACTGACTGCATGAGTGTCAAACGTGAGCTTAAGCCTGGAGCAGGGGTATTATAATTTTACCCTATGGTCCGGAGCCTTCTGGTTTTCTGTTCTACCTGATAATTAATTGCACACTCGTGTCCCAGGTCTAAATCAGTCCCTGATTAGAGGGGAACAGTTAAAAAATGCAGTGGAACTGGCTTTGAGGTCAAGAGCTGAGTTGGAAGGGCTTAGAGATTAGTCTTCAGGTCTCAGGCAATGTTAATCATCAAGTGAGTGAACTTCACCTAACTTAAACCCATGGAGGCTTTCATAAAAATGTTTATTAGTTCAAAATACACAACCTAGACTCAAACAAAAGTGAGTTTTGAAAGATTGTGGTTAATGGACAACAAATTCCATCTCTTGGGTAGGCTGAGTTCAAATTTCATCCCTGGGGGTTTGAGTCTCAGAATCCGGTCATTATTTATCTTTTCCTAGATCTCAGAGTGAGACTGTTGAATGGAAGGAGATGGACGGGGACAGAGTGGATGTTCATTTAGAACATACCCTGTGGTGGAATGTGTTTTCAGAGACAGCCAGCCCTGAGATTGTAAAATAGGGCTTCTCCAATAGGAAAATCACACAGACCCTCTAGTTCTTGCCAGATTTCGTTTACTACTGAGAAAATAACTGAGAGGTTCGGTGTACAACAGGATGGTTTTTTGACCTATGTATAAACACATTGGAATGTGTTTCCAGCAATTGTTTAGTGTCACTCAGTACATGCAAAGAGAAGGGATCTTTAAATCAGGCTGATAGAACTCCAGGGACAGGAAAACAAACCCTGACATGTCGTAGCCTTTGCTTTCATCCTACCTACACAGACTACTGGTAGTTGCAGGCAACCCCATGTAGTAACTTTGAGAGTGGAGTCAGTAGACAAGTAGATAGAGGTGTAGGATCTTAATTTTATCACTCTTTTGTTGCTCAGAATCTTCCTGCACAACAGAAAATGCTAACTTGTTGTGTATTTGAGTTTTTATAAAACTTCTAAAGTTTGTAATTTTCACTTGATTTGCCCTAACGAAAAATGTATCAATCCCAACAAAAATGTCCATTATTTATAATCCACATAATAATTCACATTATTTTTCTGTTGTAGCAAGCTGGCTCAAATTAAGATCTTACATCTGTTAAACTGAGTTCTGAATAATTTAGTTTGTGGTCTCGTAGTTAAAGCGCCAATCTGCAGTTCAAACAATGTAACCACTCCAATTCATAGACAGAGCTATGGATGCAGGGACTGGCCATCCATGGTATGACAATTATAGTTTTAACCATGTTTTGAGGCTGTACAGGGTTTGTTTGTTTACATGCACACACACATAAAACACAGGCAGGCAGGCAGGCAGGCAGACTGACACAACACAAACACACATTACACACCACACATTCACACTCACACAGACACACTTTTACACTCATCATTTGCTGCTGCTGCTCTATTCTTTATTTTACTCTTATTATTATCTATCCTGATGCCGTCACTTTACTCTGCCTTCATGTACATATCTACCTCAAATACCTCGGAGCTCTGCACATTGACCTGGTACTGGTACTCCCAGTATGTAGCTCCACATTGACCTGGTACTGGTACTCCCTGTATGTAGCTCCACATTGATCTGGTACTGGTACTCCCTGTATGTAGCTCCACATTGACCTGGTACTGGTACTCCCTGTATGTAGCTCCACATTGATCTGGTACTGGTACTCCCTGTATGTAGCTCCACATTGACCTGGTACTGGTACTCCCTGTATGTAGCTCCACATTGACCTGGTACTTGTACTCCCAGTATGTAGCTCCACATTGACCTGGTACTGGTACTCCCTGTATGTAGCTCCACATTGACCTGGTACTTGTACTCCCTGTATGTAGCTCCACATTGATCTGGTACTGGTACTCCCTGTATGTAGCTCCACATTGACCTGGTACTTGTACTCCCTATATGTAGCTCCAGATTGATCTGGTACTGGTACTCCCTGTATGTAGCTCCACATTGACCTGGTACTGGTACTCCCTGTATGTAGCTCCACATTGATCTGGTACTGGTACTCCCTGTATGTAGCTCCACATTGACCTGGTACTGGTACTCCCTGTATGTAGCTCCATTCTTGTGTATTTTATTCCTCGTGTTAATATTTTATTTTTAAACTCTGCATTGTTGGGAAGAGCTGGTAAGCAAGAATTTCATGGTAAAGTCTACACCAGTTGTATTCGGCGCATGTGACAAATAAAATGTGATTTCATTTGGTTTGCGCCTAGTTCAACTGTCGTACCCCATCAGAACCCAACATATATGCTTGGGTTTACTCCAATGTTTGTTACAAACATTGGAGTAAAACAAGCATATATGTTGGGTTCTGATGGGGTACGACAGTTGAACTAGGTGCATGAGGCATTTATAAATTAGATACTTCAAGAATCAAGGGGTATAAATAATTTATTTAAAAGTTAAAAAATGATGTACCGATCCCAATTTTTCCCTGGTATGTTTACTAGCCTCTTCAAAGGACTTTAACTTGCAACCTTAAATCAATGCTTACTAGATCCAAGCAGTGTCACACCATGTTCAGGTTTCTCTTGCATTAGACATGACTAAAACCCTGAGATTTTCCTGACCACATAAACTGAACAGGAATAGCCTATAACTAGGGCCCTAACAATGTTTTTCCTGGGCAGGCAATTCTTTCCCCATTGACATTCATTTCCCTGGACATTACACAGTCATCATTAATGAGAATATTTCTCCTCAGCCTTCCTTGCTGCACACCGTTCCCATCCGCCCTGAGCTCTGCGCATGAGGGACAGGAATACACCTACTGTAAAAAAATATTCCTTCCTCAGGGCTGGCCAGTCTGGCATGGTGACAGGAATATTATGAACTTGAGGCAACCCCTGTTACAATAACAAACACACTGTGTATACAAAAGTATGTTGACACCCCTTCAAATTGGTGGATTTGGCTATTTCAGCCACACCCGTTGCTGACAGGTGTATAAAATTTGAGCACGCAGCCATGCAATCTCCATAGACATACATTGTCAGTAGAATGGCCTTAGTGAAGAGCTCAATGACTTTCAAAGTGGTACCGCCATAGGATGCCACCTGTCCAACAAGTCAGTTCGTCAAAGTTCTGCCCTGCTAGAGCTGCCCCAGTCAACTGTAAGTGCTGTTATTGTGAAGTGGAAACATCTAGGAGCAATAACTGCTCAGCCGCGAAGTGGTAGGCCACACAAACTCACAGAATGGGACCGCTGAGTGCTGAAGTGCGTAGCACATAAAAATCATCTGTCTTCAGTTGCAACACTCTGAGTTCCAAACTGCCTCTGGAAGCAACATCTGCATAAGAACTGTTCGTCGGGAGTTTCATGAAACGTGTTTCCATGGGAGAGCCACCACACACAAGCCTAAGATCACCATGCGCATGCCAAGCGTCGGCTGGAATGATGGTAAGCTTTCCGCCATTGGACTCTGGAGCAGTGGTAATGCTTTCTCTGGAGTGATGAATCACGCTTAACCATCACACAGTCCGATGGATGAATCTGAGTTTGGCGGATGCCAGTGCCAACTAAAGTTTGGTGGAGGAGGAATAATGGTCTGGGGCTGGCCCCTTAGTTCCAGTGAAGGGAAATCTTAATGCTACAGCATACAATGACATTCTAGATGATTCGGTGTGAAAGAACTTGACTGGCCTGCACAGAGCCCTGACCTCAACCCCATCGAACACCTTTGGGATGAATTGGAATGCCAACTGCGAGCCAGACCTAATCGCCCAACATCAGTGCCTGACCTCATTACTGTTCTTGTGGCTGAATGGAAGAAAGTCCCTGCAGCAATGTTCCAACATCTAGTGTAAAGCCTTCCCAGAAGAGCGGAGGCTGTTATAGCATCACATGGGGGACCAACTCCATATTAATGCCCTTGATTTTGGAATGAGATGTTCGACGAACGGGTGTCCACATACTTTTCGCCATGTAGTGTATGACTGGACATCAGCTGGACCCTGCACAACACTTCAACTTTCAAGTAGGAGATGACTGGCACTCATAGTCCAAACAACACATCATTTCAGATGCTAGAAAGTCACCATGCACAAACACCAGCACTCAATGGTTTTCGACAACTAAGAATAACATTCTTATGATATGGCTGGGAAGGGTCAAAAGGCTGTACCAGATCCTGTATGTTTGTCACAAGACTATTTGATTGAAGAAGTGAAACGTTCTATTCCAATTATTTGGACATGTTTGCATAAATATGACCTGTCATTCCGTAACACTTGACCCCTCTCCGTGTACACCTGGGAAGATTTTGCCCTGAACAGGGAGGCCTAGTTAACCGCTATGTAACCCACATTCCAATTTTTAGCAAATTTATTCAAAAGAAACAACTGAAATCACATTTATATAAGTATTCAGACTTTACTCAGTACTTTGTTGAAGCACCTTTGACAGCGATTACAGCCTCAAGTCTTCTTGGGTATGACGCTACAAGTTTGGCAGACCTGTATTTACTCACATCGGCTGCGGAGAGCGTGATCACACAGTTGTCCAGAACAGCTGATGCGCTCATGCATGTTTCAGTGCCTTGAATAGAAGTAATAGAAGTAATTTAGCTCGTCTGGTAGGCTCGTGTCACTGGTCAGCTCTCGGCTGTGCTTGCCTTTTTGTAGTCTGTACTAGTTTGCAAGCCAATCCACATCAACAAGCGTCGGAGCCGGTGTAGTACAATTCAATCTTAGTTCTGCATTGATGCTTTGCCTGTTTGATGGTTTGTCAGAGGGCATAGCGGAATTTGTTATAAGCTTCCAGGTTAGAGTCCCGCTCCTTGAAAGCGGCAGCTCTACCCTTTAGCTCAGTGCGGATGTTGCCTGTAATCCATGGCTTCTGGTTGGGGTATGTACGTACAGTCACTGTGGAGACGGCGTCATCAAAGCACTTGTTGATGAAGCCAGTGACTGATGTGGTGTACTCCTCAATGCCATCAGAAGAATCCCGGAACATATTCCAGTCTGTGCTAGCAAAACAGTCCTGTAGCTTAGCATCTGCTTCATCTGACCACTTTTTTATTGATCTAGCTACTTGTGCTTCCTGCTTTCCTTTTTGCTTGTAAGCGGGAATCAGGAGGATAGAATTATGGTCAGATTTGCCAAATGGAGGGCGAGGGAGTTTTGTACGCATCTGTGTGTATGGAGTAAAGGTGGTCTAGAGTTTTTTTCCCCCTTCTGGTTGCACATTTAACATGCTGGTAGATATTTGGTAAAACAGATTTAAGTTTCCCTGCATTAAAGTCCTCGTTATCTAGGAACGACGCCTCTGGATGAACGTTTTCCTATTTGCTTATGGCGGTATACAGCTCATTGAGTGCGGTCTTCGTGCCAGCTTCGGTCTGTGTTGGTATGTACACGGCTACGAAAAATAGAGATGAAAACTCTCTTGGTAGATAAGCTGGTATACAGCTTATCATGAGATACTCTATCTCAGGCGAGGAAAACCTCAAGATTTCCTTAGATCTCGTGCACCAGCTGTTGTCTACATATATACATAGAGTTTTTAATGTCCCGTTGGTAGTTTAATCTTGCTCGTAGGTCATCGATTTTATTTTCCAATGATTGCACGTTGCCCAAGAGAATGGATGGCAGTGGGGGTTTACTCGCTCGCCTACGAATTCTCAGAAGGCAGCCCGACCTCCGCCCCCTTTTTCTCCGTCTTTTCTTCACACAAATGACGGTGATTTGGGCCCATTCCCGGGAAAGCAGTATATCCTTCACGTCGGACTCGTTAATGGAAAAAGCTTCTTCTAGTTCCTGGTAAGTAATCGCTGTTCTGATGTCCAGAAGTTATTTTTGGTCATAAGAGACGGTAGCAGCAACATCAAGTACAAAATTAGTTAAATAATAAGTTACGAACAACGCAAAAAAACAAACAAAATAAAACAGTTGGTTAGGAGCACGTAAAACATCAGCCATCCTTTCCGGCGCCATTCTACTATAGAGTAGACTATTGTGAAGGCAACGTTACATTTACCTTTAGAAAATAAACTGAAGTCTTAAAAATGTCTATGGTTGATGGCAATATTCCATAAATTAAGACATTCTGGAAATGGTCCATAGGCTTGTTACTGGGAATGTTGTGGTTATCTGTAAGCATTGTTGTCATCAGGGATTGCTTCTGTCTGCCGTGCATCATCTAGCTGTGTGCCAGTGGACACATTTCGGCTGATCGGGTCTGATCAGGAGCAGTGAGTAAATAGTGAGTATGTATCTGATGATGTCACAGAGGAGGAAAAACCACAGATTGCATGTGTAACTAGCCTATACAGATGGTATTATGACATCTTTTAGACGTCACAATGTGGATAAATCATTCACGAAATGATCATCATCAGAATTTAGCAAGTACAGCCATGCTTATTCTCCTACTTTCTCACTACAGCATATGTCACAGTGCCTTTTGCCACAATGTTCTTTTCCACTCCACTGCCGATTTTGTCAATTTATGTCACACAAGACTCATAGCAAGATTAAGATAGTAATAACAAGAAGTGTGTAGTCCAACTGTGGCCAAACGACTCCTCTCACAGACCAATCCTTGGTTACAAGGGATTGACAATTCAACATTAATCCAATCATATACACTTAGGGATCTACACCGTCTCACATTTGGTCCAAAAACATGACTGAATAATTACATAATTTTCGTCTGCATTACCTGTCATCTTTTCTGTTTACGAGAATGTACATTGGGTTGGTCAGTGATTCAGTATTGCTTTGGGCACTAGGAGGAAAATGTGATTAGGTACAGTATATATGTTTGGTGTGCCTTAGACTTAATAGATTATTACACTCAAAGTTTATGACATAAGAGCATTGTATATTCACTTAAGTGCACAATATGTTGTACTCCCAAATTGTTTATGTCTTGACGACTTGATTGAAACCCCATTAAAACTTTAAACAATGATTTCCCCCAATGCTCTCGTTATTTTAGCTCTGACTTGAGATTTCCATTATATTGTGTGTGTGGAGGGAAATCTTGGCCTGACAATCACATTTTCATTTCCAATTAATGTCCTTTGGGTGTTGTCTTTGGCAATGGCAAGCAAACCCATTGAAACGTTAGAAAAGTAACCTTTCTATATTTTCTGCCAGTGTTCCACCCTGTCACTCGCTGCCCTCGCAGTGCCAAAGACCTTGAGCCTGTAAGCTGAGTGATTGTGCCATTTCTGGCAATACAAAAAGTGACAATAGTATTTCAATACTTGTTAGTCAACATGCTAAGGGTCAGAAAGTTAATGAAGTAAGCCACCTCTTTCCTCACAAAGTCTCCAGTCACATTAAACTTGGCCAGTTGGATGTGCTTTATTAACTGATGATTGGAGAGGACATTGTGTTTTGTACATATTACACCACATCCTCAAGCATCCCTATGCCAAGGTATTGTTTGCATGGGCATGGAAGCCAACCTGTATTGGGGGTGATAAAGATGAAAATAAAATGCTCAACTCAATACATTAGATTTTTTACTCATATTTACAGATATTTTCCAGGAGCTGACAGGATGATTGAGTCCCCATTGCTTAAAACGTTGGCCATTGATACTGTGCCCCCTATCAGAATATGCTTTATGTAATATATCCTGCAACTGTATTGACAGAATGATAACACACTTACAGTAGGGTGTTCAAATGTAAATGATTTATTTTTCCAAAAAAAATAAAAAAAAGTTCGTGAACAGGAGTAGCAAATCACCGAGCAGTTTCCTGCTAGTCTACCGTCTGTTTATTTATACGAAAAAAACTACTCTCTGAAGAACAGAGGTTAGTGACTTGGCTCAAAATTGTCTCCATATAAAATGTTCAAAATACCAGAGCTTTGGAAATGATTCCATGCAGTCTAGATGCATGTCTGAGCTTCATTCATCCCTGTGTTTCATTTTGTGACTAAGAAATCAGTAAGGGGACGGTGGAGACCAATAACAGAATTTGCCCTAATACCGTGTTTCAAGCTAGAACATGGTAGTATCAGCCAATTTGAATCTGGAACCTGCTATTTGCTCTCATTAAGTTATTTTTTAAATGACAGACTTCAGATCAGCAGCCTAACGTTCCTTGTAAAGACATTTTAACTACAACTTCACTGAAGCGATTATGGTTGAATTCCTATTAACGTTGCTTCCATGCTGCCTCCTTGAGATTGTGAGAACAGCCCATAAATGGATAAGTGTATACTGTGGCAGGCAGAATTTGCTCTGGCTTCCAAGTAAATGCCAAAAGAGCACTTTATTTATGCCCTCCCCTCCCTCCAATTATAAATAATAAATTATGGTCTTTGATGTTAAGGTCATAACAACTCCAACTCACCCTTACTTACTACACTACTCAGTGAGTTTCTGACATATTGTGTGTGTTTCATTGGACATACAGTATACTACACAGTACATTCACATATGAATTCTTACATGTAATGAGGTAATAATAGCATGACATTAGAAACAGCTGCAGACACTCCTCAAGTCACATACGCACACCATTAGTGTTGACACCATGTTCTTCTAGAGAGAGAGAGGGTGTGTGAGAGAGAGAGAAGGTAGAATGAGCTCTTGTAAACATTCATGAGAAATTATTTATTATTTATTTATTTATGATAATTTTGAAACAGGAAATTCCTTCCTTTGCTTCTCAGGGCCGTTGTCACCCTCACAATCAGCCACAGTCAATCAGAATCTGTTATATCACTGCAGTCCATCCAGCTTCTCTGATTTGAATCTGTCTCTGTTGGCTTCATTGATTTGGTTCAGGGTATGAAAGGCCTAACCATGGAAATAGCAATGAGGAGTCATCTGTTCTAACAGCACAGCCAATGACATGGTGTACTTGCACTATAGGGCCAGGAGTTGTTTCCTGACCATGTGACCTGAGCAGGAAAAACTCTTGCCCTAGTCCCTATATCTACAGCACCAAGCAGTAATTTCATGCTGATCTAATGTTATCCTGAGTGCAATTATAGTTTTTTTTATGGAATTACTATGCTCATTAAACACTTTAATTTCCAGTAAGTGCCTCAATCCCCACAATAACACATGGTGGCACTGTTGTTAGGAAATCCAAATGTAGGGCTTCCAATTGGCTCATTCATCAGCCTCCTCTCCCCTGTAACTATTCCCCAGCTCGTGTTCTCAGTCAATTTACCTGGTAAAATAAAAATAAAAGGCCAATATAATATTCCCAAATTCTACTCAAAATGTGAACATTCACAATCCCGAATGTGTGTATTGTAAAATTACCTATCTGGCTACTGTTATTTTCCAAGTTTAAAGGGCAATTGAAGCTTTGTTAAAATATCTGCTAAAAGACAGATGCATCTGTGTAAGTAGGCCAGATATATTTGATACAATTTTAATAAGTAGTTTAGAAAACAAATGAAGACCAGGCACCACAGGCAAACATTTTGATTTTGCTTCCATCTGTCAATTCTTCATCGCTGCGACATGCTTGAACGCGCACGCACTCAATTCTTCATCGCTGCGACATGCTTGAACGCGCACGCACTCAATTCTTCATCACTGCGACATGCTTGAACGTGCACGCACTCAATTCTTCATTGTTGCGACTTGCTTGTTAGTTGAGATTTCTGTTCACGTTAGGCTGCGTTTCATTAGATTTTGTATGTCGGTTTGATCGCCGGGAGGCACTAGTAATATCTGCAGTTTTCGGTTTGGCCATTTGTTTCAAGTGTATTAGTCTAGAAATAAATCTCTTTGCCAAAATTTGTCATCTCTCCTATGTCTTATTTGACTAGTAGTTGTTCTGAAATGTTTATTGCTTGCCTACATTTTACTCCGTCCTCTGTTTTAATATAACACACATACATTAAATATTCATTTCGGTTGCCTATCCTGATGTGAAGTTTGTTCTACAGAAGGTATTTGACTCTAGCTACAAAATTAAGGAAATTAGAAGGGGGGGGGGCAAGGCTAGGCTATTTTCTTGCCTGCCGAAATCCCCCCCCCCTTCTTGGGATAGCAAGGCCTGGCACACTTCTGAATACTTTTGGTAGCTCATGTTTACCAGTAGTGTGTGCCACAGAAATTATTTGACTCTAGCCACAAAATTAAGTAAATTAGAAGGGGGCGGGGAGGATTTCGGCAAGGCTATTCTCTTGCCTGCCGAAATTCCCCTCCCCCCATTCTATTTTAGGACTGCAACGCCTGGCACACTTCTGAATCATTTTGGTAGCTCATGTTGACCAGTAGTGTGTGTTGACCAGTAGTGTGTGTGTGCTACAGAAAGCAAAATTAGAGTATAAAGAAACAAAAACATTTATTTTAGAAACATTTTGTAATGTTTAAGAAAATAATGATAATACACTAATATTATCACACAATAACACAAAAACATCACAGAAAGTTAAGTTTGTTAACGAACATTAAATAGGAAACACAAATTTCGATCTTTGCATAATAAGATATAAAATGACAAATCAAGTATAAAAAGACAATAAATAACATAAACAAATATTGGAAAGCTGCAACAGCTCGACTGAGCATTTAGTCCACTTTTTATGGAAAGTTTTCCTGGTGATACCGTCAACATAATGTCAAGTAGTCTATACATTTATTTTTTCAGAGCAAACTGAGAACAAGGGAATAGTATAGGTTTCTTGTAACACAGTTATTTAAATACATGTGTTTTAGTGGCCATCTAGTCAAAGTTGGATCAAAGATGAAAGAGTCACATAAATGTTTTTTATTATTATTATCTACAATTAAATTACAAATTGAACATACCAGTGTTTTGGAGAAGAGTGACTGCTATTTCTTCTCTCATGATGTTAATGTCTTTGACCGTATTTGAAAAGACAATCGACTGCTCCTTCAGAACACATTCAGCAAACTGGGAAAAAAATTTGATGGGCATTTCAGTTTCCCCCAACAAAATTATGTTACACTTAAGATTATAATTTGCAAGTATACAACGACACAGCTATAATATAATTTGACAGTTCTGTTTAGCCTTTTAGTCAGTATACTTTCAGTATGTTAATTGTGCATTACTTATACTCTCACACTTACTTTCAAGGCAAAGACCCCACAAGAAGTAACATCTTGTCAACATGGGTGAGGAAGGGTACCACACGCCCATCTGTAGATACTACACCCCTTCTCTCTCAGGAAGGATCTGAACATGTATGTTAATAAAAGTACAACATTTTGAAACACTTTATTAATTACAATATAGAGATTAATAACAGTATAGCATTTCAGACTTTATTGATTCCATTGTAAAATGAATATTAAAAGCAGTTTTTACCTTGTCACCCCCTGGCATCTTTTTATCTTTCTGGCACTTTCCCCCATTGGGTTGAGGAACAGAGTCCTCTTCTGGGATGGCAGCATAATCTTTCAAGTTTAGACAAACAGACACACATTACACACATATTACACACACATAAATACACACATATGGCACACACACATTTTACACACGTGTATGTGTTCACATGTATATTCTGTATTATGTATGTATTTTGTAGTTCTTAGTACTGCCTTAGCGGCTCTTACCGTCACAGTCCAGTGGTTGTGTTCATTGATGATGCCAATAATGTACTTGTACATAATTGGATCAATCTGAAATTTAAAAGAGCAAGGATACAGTTGCTTGAGTTCAAAATCTGTCAAATATAACAAATAATATAATATATAATATTATGATATTATGTGAATAATCCAACCAACCTTAAGTTTTGATTTCTTGCTCCCCCAAATGCCAGTCATTTTAAAGGTGTCATTGTAGAAAGCTTTCTCGGTTGACTGCCTTTTAAAATTCCGCACCAGATGGAACATGTAGGCATTGATGGTCTGACAAAAAAAAAGACAATGAAGCTAAATCTGTTACATGGAAAAACAACAATTTAGGTTTTCCTCATAAATACACAGATTAATCACACAAATACAGTGTTTACATATACTGTATGTGCAACAGTCTCACCTCACTTTCCAGCTCCCTATTTGGACCAGTTCTGTGGAGATCATGATTTTAAATGGGCCGATTCTAGACAACAGCACATACAGTTGAAGTCGGAAGTTTACATACACTTAGGTTGGAGTCATAAAACTCGTTTTTCAACCACTCCACAAATTTCTTGTTAACAAACTATAGTTTTGGCAAGTCGGTTAGGACATCTACTTTGTGCATGACAGAAGTAATTTTTCCAACAATTGTTACCAGACAGATTATTTCACTTATAATTCACTGTATCACAATTCCAGTGCGTCAGAAGTTTACATACACTAAGTTGACTGTGCCTTTAAACAGCTTGGAAAATTCCAGAAAATGATGTCATGGCTTTAGAAGCTTCTGATAGGCTAATTGACATCATTTGAGTCAATTGGAGGTGTACCTGTGGATGTATTTCAAGGCCTACCTTTCAACTCAGTGCCTCTTTGCTTGACATCATGGGAAAATCAAAAGAAATCAGCCAAGACCTCCTTGGGAGCAATTTCCAAACGCCTGAAGGTACCACGTTTATCTGTACAAACAATAGTTTGCAAGTATAAACACCATGGAACCACGCAGCCGTCATACCGCTCAGGAAGGAGACGCGTTCTGTCTCCTAGAGATGAACATACTTTGGTGTGAAAAGTGCAAATCAATCCCAGAACAACAGCAAAGGACCTTGTGAAGATGCTGGAGGAAACAGGTACAAAAGTATCTATATCCACAGTAAAACGAGTCCTATATCGACATAACCTGAAAGGCCGCTCAGCAAGGAAGAAGCCACCGCTCCAAAACCACCATAAAAAAGAACTGAAAAAGTGTGTGCGAGCAAGGAGGCCTACAAACCTGATTCAGTTACACCAGCTCTCTCAGGAGGAATGGGCCAACATTCACCCAACTTATTGTGGGAAGCTTGTGGAAGGCTATCTGAAACGTTTGACCGAAGTTAAATAATTTAAAGGCAATGCTACCAAATACTAATTGAGTGTATGTAAACTTCTGACCCACTGGGAATGTGATGAAAGAATGTGATCAAATGTGAAATAAATCATTCTCTCTACTATTATTCTGACATTTCACATTCTTAAAATAAAGTGGTGTTCCTAACTGACCTAAGACAGGGAGTTTTTACTAGGATTGAATGTCTGGAATTGTAAAAAACTGAGTTTAAATATATTTGGCTAAGGTGTATGTAAACTTCCGACTTCAACTGTATACATATGTTCATCCCCAAGCCTCTGCAACACCTGGAAATGTACCTGTAGGTGTACTGAGATATATAAATGGATCAACCTGACAAGATTACATATATACATTTGTTTATATCAGTAGCTGCTGCTGCTGGTGTGGTGGCTGAGTAGGTGGAGGCTGCTGGTGTGGTGGCTGTGGAGGCCGCACCTGCTGGCGTGGTGGCTGTGGAGGCCGCTGGTGTGGTGGCCGTGGAGGCTGCACCTGCTGGTGTGGTGGTTTTGGAGGCTGCTGACTTTATTTTATGAGGTACTGAGGAGAAACCTCTACATGAGGCCTCAGGTGATCCATGCTTATTTTAGGGAAGATAAACCCCTTGTCATCTTCCACGTCCACATTTTTCCCTTCGAGACCTCGAATCGTTTATGGCCGAGGTAGTTGGGATCTAGTTTGCCCCCTTTCCTCTGCTGGCTTCGGATATTTACCCTCAACACTCTGTCACCCACATTAAGTTTTGGCACTGTGCCTTTTGTTTTTTTGGAGGATTTACTCTGGACCTCAGCAGTGTTGTCCATGGCAGTCTGGAGAACCTCATTGAGCTTCAGCATATCTTCTTCCACTGCTTAGCCCATCTATAAATACCCCAAACAACTACCTCTTCCCCTACTGTATTTATTTATTTTGCTCCTTTGCACCCCAGTATTTCTACTTTGCACATTCATCTACTGCAAATCTACCATTCCAGTGTTTTACTTGCTATATTGTATTTACTTCATGGCCTATTTATTGCCTTTACCTCCCTTATCTCACCTCATTTGCTCACATTGTATATAGACTTATTTTTCTACTGTATTATTGACTGTGCGCTTGTTTATTCCATGTGTAACTCTGTGTTGTTGTTTGTGTCGCACTGCTTTGCTTTATCTTGGCCAGGTCGCAGTTGTAAATGAGAACTTGTTCTCAACTTGCCTACCTGGTTAAATAAAGGTGAAATAAAAAATGTTAAATAAATTTAAAAAATAAGACCTCCTCGACACTGCTGTCAATCTATAACATACATTTCTGATATTAATTTAAACTTACAAAGATACAGTCTGCACTTCTCAAATCAATTAGAATGTAAAATGATGTACACCAGCCCTGTAATGTTCTGGAACCTCTGACGGGTAGCAAGCCTCTCTACCGAACATCAGGTCGAAGGGGAAGTATTTTGTTGCCTGTGGCCATTTAGTGAGGTGGTCAATCATAACACAGATATACTGGTGTCCGCTGTCTGTCTGTGTCAGTTTGCCGATAATGTCCATCCCAAGTAGTTCAAATGGCTGCGTGACCTTGAGGAAACATTGAACACACTTTACATTACGTGTGTATTAGCTATGCTGTAAGTATATATCAACACCTGTAGTAACAACATTGTAGATTGAATTGCTATGTAATTAACCGATCTGTTAGGTTAGGGTCACCTACATCACATGCGCTAAGACACGCACAAACTTAAACACACAGAAAAACAACTGGCTTTAGTGGCTCTCTCCAGGCAACCAGGGCAATAAATCAGAAGAGTGACAGGGGGAGAGGTCTCCACACACACACACAATCCCTCACAGTTCTACTGTGAAACCTGACACCCTCACACTAGTGTTTGAGTGTATTTCTCCAGAAAGTACACATGATCGCTAGCCCCCAGGTCCAGACAGTACCACCTGGAAAACTATCCATGTCCAATTTGAATGAATGTGAGGCACAGCAGCTCCCAATGGCACCAATCAGATTATATTCAGTCCTATACCGTGTATCCACCTATAACCTAGACTGCTAAACTGTAAGTACATAGCTGTTCCTGAGTAACTGCAATGTTGTTTTGACAGGTAAGCTAAAGTTATGTAATAACATAGTAACAAATGTACACTAAATGTAAAATGTTAACATTATGACTTTATATTCTCAAAATAAATATATTACATTTTGTAAAAGGAGGAATGTAATCGTAAAGCCACATAGCACTATTGGAGTGTATTCCACCTCCTCTTTTATAGATGTCATGCTGGCCTGGCAAGGTACACATTGTGACACCTGATTGAAGGAGGAAAAATATTAGGACTGATAGAGCTATAGTTTTCAAAAGTGTTTCAATAGTTCTCAATAGCAATTGCCAACTATAAAAACAAACACAAAAACATCTGCATATTTTTTCACAAGAAGTATCAGAATAGAAAAGCCAGTTTCATTTAGATAAGAGGGAATTAGACAAATAGGTAATTATAAATCTATGTCAGCGGACATCCCTGGCCAATAAAATCTTTTTGAGATTGCATCTCTTGTTTTTTTTTGTCCACAATGAGCCCCAATGCTGGTGCATGGAACTCAACAAAGATGTTTGCCTCCTCAGCACCACAGACTGCCTTTGTCCGGGAAGGCACGGGAGGTGTCTTTGTACCTGCTGCTGTATAGCTCACCAGCTGTGAGGTAAACACAAAAGTATTCAGTGGATACATTATTAAACATGATAAAAGTGTTCATTAAGAATACTTGGAACAATTGAGTAAAATTAAATTTGTTCCACTCATTAATTGTATTAAAAGTTTGATATAGTAAGACTACAATATTCAACGAGTTGGCCTACTTACTTCAAAACCTCTACTGTTGATTCTAAGACAAAATGGCCAAGTTTTCAGCCACCGTCTGAAAACCTGAGCCATACTACTATATTTTGATAAAAGGATAGTCTATGAAACTATGACATTAGATAAATCACTCAGCCGTTTGGATTTGATAGTCATATGCACAGATGCATTATTAATCCCAATGTTAAATTAAATGATGGCAGTTTAACACAAGTAGATCTTACCTTGATATCACAAAACAGTTTTGTAAACTACAAATTAACACAACAACATCGAATTGACACAAGATTTGCTACTAAAAGGCTGATCTCTGAGGAAGATTGAGGCCATAGGGTGTAAACGACTAGACTTGGCCTGGTGTCGTAACGGTTTCGAATTGCTATAAGACGATATAATAAATATTATAGTCATGGTGGTAGATAAGATAACGGTTTGATAGTTTCAGACCAGTTAATAACAAAATAATCAACAGATAAAGTATACTTGTAAGTTTCGCCTCACCTTCTACAACAAAATGAATGGCCTTTTTCGAAAAAGTTTTTTTTCATCCTTGGTCAAGCCCACGGGATAGCCACCATTGCTTTTGTAATTGACAAAGTTACTATAGGTTGCAGGATCCATTCTTCTGAAAACATCATTTTCGAAATAAAATTAATCAACCGTGTTCTAATAATCTGCAACGTTATGACATTTATGCAAGTTGTGTAATTTGGATAACATTGCCTAATGTCAGTCTTCAATGAAGCACTTGTTGTTGTTTTACTGATGGGTCAAACGCAAATGACAAGTATTGTGTACTGCAGGTAGGCCTGACGTCTTCCATGATATGTTGTGACACTTAAAAACAAAACAACAAAAAAACTCTTCAGTATGAAAGCCATTACCACTAAAATGAAGCACTCTCACAAAAAAGAGGCTTCAGCAACCCACAGAAAGTGTAAATACAAACTTATCATTTCATTCTTTATCATCTGTGATGCTGACAATATACAGCATGTTTTCATAGCAGTGTAGCCATATCACCTTATAGTCATAAGAAGAATGAGTGTGTCTGTATGTGTATGTGGTGTTCGTTAGATTTTGGACAAGCCACAGTGATGGAAAATAAATTGGTTCGTTCTGTCTTTATTGTATATCATGATATTTGTGAGGCAAGACAATACCATATGTTATGATTAAAAAGACAAACCAAACCTGTTGTGTCATTTGAGGTTAACAACATTTAGAAATAAAGACAGAGGAAAATAAAGAGGATCAGGGGAGAATCAATGTACCTTTAGCAAATCTAATTTATTTAAAAGTTATCAATTTGTACAGTATATGCTGAAACCATAAATACATGTTATGGTAGATGGCGTATTACATGATGGAATCTACCATATTCTAAAATGTAACATATACAGTATATTATATGCAATATGATAAGTACAAAACTGCCACCTAACCTGTTCACTGTTAGAGTAAAAGCACAAACAACGTATGTTTTTAATATAAACACAGAGCAACAGGTAGAAGTGTATTCCTAGTACAAAAGTAAATCAGTATCAAAGTGCTTTTTGAATAGGTGGTTATATAATCAGCATTTAGAAACAACAAGGGACTTTGCAGTTATAACGCCTGCAGCTCAACTTATTCAACCAATTAGGCAACAGCACACAGCGAAGTCTTGGTGATTGTCCACTGAATCCTTAAAGAGAAGACAACTTCAAGAATTCCGCAATTGTAGATCACAGAGAAAGAACAACAGTACAGCACTTTATCCAGGCTGAGAGGTATTAATGGCCCTGTAGGCTAGAATTAGAATCCTAAACATAACAGCATAACATAACAGCTGCAATATGGAGTCCGTCCAGGGTGCAAATCAGTAGAGGGGAATCTGAGAATGCAGCCAGGAGCTTTTCGGCACAACACAGGCAACCTGATTGGTTAAAATGCCTCACCTGCAACGCAGTGCTTCCTTGTTTGAAAATATCTCCCTCGAAGAACCAACGTAAAGAGAGACAAAATGAAAATCTCGAAGAATATACCCACAGTATGTGAATAAAAATAGGCGATCTCAGTTAGCCAATGCGAGAAAAACAGTGAATGAAAGAAAAAACGTGCCTGATCCGCCGATCGAGGCAGTGGCAGTACAGGTAGAGGAGGAAAAGGAGGTAGCCCGCAGCAGGGTGTTGAGACGCAAATTAGTTGAGATGAAGATGACAACTAGCAGCGATCAACCAGACAGCAGCCCGCCAACAGTGGCTTTTATTCCACACGTCTCAAATAAACCAACTTGTTCATGATTTGATTCGCCCTACGTGTCTGAACACTGGACTGAAAATCACCATACACTTCACCAAGCAGTGATTCTGTAATTCTGTCATGATAGAATGTGCAGACTGTGAAGGTGATCATGATGCATTTAGGAGGAGTGTGTACACTTCCTCCAGGCTGCAGGAGAGCTCCAGGGGAGATGTGGCATTATAAATGTGAGGATGGTTCTTATAGCCCACAAACTTCGTCTTGGTTATGCAGCTCTAAAGAAAATAAGCCAAGTCCAAGGGATTCGTTCCTTGCGTCTCAGCTCATATCAGAGACATGACAGGAGAATGACAGGTAAATAAAAAGGGAGAGTAGCCCATTATTGTCAGGTGACTTGCTGTGTATAAATAATATTTATTTTGTTGCTCCAGCAAATGTATTCAAAGTTAACAAAACAGAGTGATAGGAAAACATATCTATACAATGAGACTGTCACACAGGCCTGAAGTGTCATAGGGCTGTAGCCTAATGTGATTAGGGAGAAATGAGCTTTACATAAAGTTAATACATGGCGATATGCTAATATTTACATAGGGTAACATGCTGATATGTAGTCTTGCAGTTATGTCTGTGATGTCAACAGACATAATGAGTACTTTCCCCCCCCACTTACTCATGCAGATATAGACCCAGACATAACAGAGTTGCTGAAGGAGGATACAGATATAGACCCAGACATAGCAGAGTTGCTGAAGGAGGATGAGGATACAGATATAGACCCAGACATAACAGAGTTGCTGAAGGAGGATGAGGATACAGATATAGACCCAGACATAGCAGAGTTGCTGAAGGAGGATGAGGATACAGATATAGACCCAGACATAGCAGAGTTGCTGAAGGAGGATGAGGATGCAGATATAGACCCAGACATAGCAGAGTTGCTGAAGGAGGATGAGGATACAGATATAGACCCAGACATAGCAGAGTTGCTGAAGGAGGATGAGGATACAGATATAGACCCAGACATAACAGAGTTGCTGAAGGGGGATGAGGATACAGATATAGATCCAGACATAGCAGAGTTGCTGAAGGAGGATGAGGATGCAGATATAGACCCAGACATAGCAGAGTTGCTGAAGGAGGATGAGGATACAGATATAGACCCAGACATAACAGAGTTGCTGAAGGAGGATACAGATATAGACCCAGACATAGCAGAGTTGCTGAAGGAGGATGAGGATACAGATATAGACCCAGACATAGCAGAGTTGCTGAAGGAGGATGAGGATACAGATATAGACCCAGACATAGCAGAGTTGCTGAAGGAGGATGAGGATACAGATATAGACCCAGACATAACAGAGTTGCTGAAGGAGGATGAGGATACAGATATAGACCCAGACATAGCAGAGTTGCTGAAGGAGGATACAGATATAGACCCAGACATAACAGAGTTGCTGAAGGAGGATGAGGATACAGATATAGACCCAGACATAGCAGAGTTGCTGAAGGAGGATACAGATATAGACCCAGACATAACAGAGTTGCTGAAGGAGGATGAGGATACAGATATAGACCCAGACATAGAAGAGTTGCTGAAGGAGGATGAGGATACAGATATAGACCCAGACATAGCAGAGTTGCTGAAGGAGGATGAGGATGCCATCATAGACTAATGAATCCTTCGATGACATAAGAGACAATTCACTTCCAACTACGGGATTGGTGTGTTTTTTATTTCTTTTTATTTCACCTTTATTTAACCAGGTAGGCTAGTTGAGAACAAGTTTTCATTTAAAACTGCGACCGGGCCAAGATAAAGCAAAGCAGTTCGACACATACAACAACACAGAGTTACACATGGAATAAACAAACATACAGTCAATAATACAGTATTGTGCATTGGTGCTGGTACCAGGGAACCATAGAAAATGGTAAAGATCCACCATGTCACAAAAACCTTGTAGGCCATACATTTTTTAATAGAGAGGTTGCACAGAACATGGTACCTGTATATCATAGAATGTGAAATGATAACGTCCTCAAAAGACTGTAGCACCCAGAATGAAAATGAGTGTCTGAACTCTGTAGTATGGTCGCGATGCCCCAAAACTGTCATCGTGGGCAAAAGTCACATTGACGGAGCAGCCAGTATGGCAGCAGCCACGTTCAATGAGGGAGCCACTGCTATAACAAATGTGATGAACAAATTGTGTCTTGACAGCACTTTGGTGACACTGGTGCAATCAGAGAGGAGTTGTGAGAGCTGATGCTGCTTCAACAGAGTGTACCAAGCGTAGGTCCCATGACACAGTCAAGAAAGTAAAGCGTCACCAGCAACAACTCAGATGGCCTTACATATGGGGCAGGCATAGCTGATGTAATGCACATTTCAACAGCCAAACAAAATCCTTTTATGTGACAAATTGAGCAAAGTGATATGAGAATTTGCCCAAAACTGCATATTTGCCCAACAGACCAGTATTCAAGCATATGCTCTATTGTTTGAAACAAATGTATTAAACGTGCTAATGTATTTGTAAAAGGTATATTTTATGTTTATTTGTCAGTTTAGAAGTGATATATGAATAAGAAATGAATTACTGTGATATAAATGGTCATATTTATGAAAAGTACATTTTAATTGCATTAGCCTATCTTTACCGGCCATTTTCTGAAAATTACATTTCCGGTGCTCCAATTCATTTTTCTCAGTCTTCAAAGGACGTACTTTCCCATTATTCCACACACAGCTTCTTAGGTCTTATAGTCAGACTTATACTGAGGATTGTTTTTTATATCTTCTGTCGTTTTGATTTCAAGTGTAATTTTATCTGTAAATATACGCAAAATTGTCGCGACTTCCACCGAAGTCGGCTCCTCTCCTTGTTCGGGCGGCGTTCGGCGATCAACGTCACCGGCTTTCTAGCCATCGCCGCTCCATTTCTCATATTCCATTGGTTTTGTCTTGTTCCATTACACACCTGGTTTTCATTCTATAAATACTGCATGTATTTATTCCTCTGTTCCCCTCCATGTCTTTGTGTGTAATTGTTTGTTTTGTATTGTGGATATTGTCAGGCGCTTCACTTTTGCTATGTTCCGTGTTTTTGGCATGTTATTGTTTTTATGTGCTGTCATTTTTGGAAGGGAATTAAAGTGCGCCTGTTCACTACACTCTGCTCTCCTGCACCTAACTTCGCCTCCCGTACACACCCTTGACAAAAATATGCATCCGTCATACATGTGAATAGTATTTTTTTTAAATAATTCCATGAAATGGCAATATTTTGATGAAAGAATCTATAAAGTCTCTGACCATTGAGTGTCTTACCACAACAAAACAAAAAAATTATTCTGCCAAGAAGAAATGTTTTGGAAAAACAGATTATTGTAATATGCAAATTAGCACATATTTAAGGACGGTTTGCCACATTTGCATCATTCAATTTTATAAATAAATTGAACTTGTAATACAATAATATCTCGTATTTATGCATACTGTCAAGGGGTGAGTGTAGCTGGTGCATTGGAGTCAGGCGCAGGAGAGCAGAGATGAGTGAACAAAGCACTTTACTGAGGCAATCATAATAACAGAACGCAACCTCGTCACAAAACGAATGCCCAATGAACAAGAGAGGCAGCACAAAGTACAAAATAACAAAGTACAAAGTACCGGCTGCCACAAAGCACAGGTGTAAAACAAAACCCGGCGCAAACCAGACGGAAACGTGCCCACCTGACAATAAACAATTTCACACACAGACATGGGGGGAACAGAGGTTTAAATACACGACAAGTAATGAGGGAAATGTAAACCAGGTGTGTGGTAAAACAAGACAAAACAAACGGAAAATGAAAGGTGGATCGGCGATGGCTAGAAGACCGGCGACGTCGACCGCCGAATGCCGCCTGAACAAGGAGAGGAACCGACTTCGGCGGAAGTCGTGACACATACTTTCAACTGGTAAAGTTTCAGTCTAACGAGAGTAAAGAAAAAAAAACCTGTTAGCCTGTGGTGCCTGTATCAAGCTCTTTATTTTGTTGAGATTGACATATTGGTAGTCAGGATTCATACAGTAGTTATAATTCCTTCCAGATTACTAAAGTCTATAATCAACTTGACCATCAATTCATTTAAGTGAATTTTCATAACCAAAACGAGCTTAGGGTTTTTGGATCCCCTCCAGATCATGATGAATTATGAGAGTGGAGCTGTTGATGTTCAGTAACCTTGGCTGGTCTGGAAAGAGATGGCCGCTGGCCTACCACGCTAGTGTTGTGTTCTCACACAAGCCATGCATGTTCTGTAGAAGCTGGCATTTCCTCAACAGGGCCAGATGCTTCCTTCAGGAATCCTCCATCATCTGTCTCCTGATTTGCTATTGAAACATCCTAGGAAAGAGCAACGAGTTTACCTTTGCATCCCATTAACTCAAAGTAAACTCTGTTGAAGTGCGCCATGTGATGACACTTCACAAACTTACTGAGAATTTGTATGTTTATGCATTTGGTTCCTCAGGCCAACTGCAAGGAGAAATCACAAACACATAATCCATAATGTATCCATAAAGGACACTTCTCTATATAAGGAAATAGAACACTATCTCAGGGTTAAAAGGTGGCCGATCTTTTTCTGTCTGGCACAGAGTGGTAGAAGCTGTAACTAACTATACACAGGCTAGGCCTATGTGGTGAAGCTCTCCCACATACATACTGTATCTTAAAGGACCATGGCACGATTCATTGTAGCTACCTCAGTTACTCCCTCTTTATCTAAAATATTGGCTAGATGGATGCAGAAAAAAAAGTCCCCCAAAACATACAATAGCCTGTCAAAATGAGACAAATTGACAAGTGGTCTATGAGGTGTTTTAAATCTGGTTAGTTTGAACTTTTCTGTTATGTAATGTGACAGGTTACTACACTCTAGGGAAAGTCTGTTTGCTTGCCTACCCATTGTGAGAGCAAAATTGCAAGATTATATCATAATGCTGTAATTGCATCAAATGGTTGTTTTCTGCAACATAATAGAGGGTTCTTATAACTCTATTGTGTCGGTGTGAACTGAAAGTGGGCCTCTGGGAGATTTAACACGGACAGGAGATTTACAGGAGATTTACCATGTCTTTGGGTGATACCGCATTCCAGAGCATGAGTTAATGTTTCTGTACTGGGGTACCAGGGGGAGATGGCTCCAGTATGGAGTTGGGGGACCAGACCCCGGTCTCTACACAATGAGGACAGTTTTTACAGCAGATACTGTCTGCTGTGAATTATAAGTATCTTTCATACAACTTTTAACCTTGTGACCCATTCCATACATCTGTTTTTTGTCATGTAGACTGAAGGAGGATGGACTTTGCTATAAAATGCTGTGGCTCAAACCAGCTGGTTGAGTTCTCAGTGATCACCTCCAGGGGTGGTTACCGACCAGCTCCATTACTGCACTAATTAAATAATAAAGTTGGATTGTTTTGAAGAAATCTAAAAGTCTCTCCTTTTGATTACAATAATTCCACCACACCATCCACATCGCTCTGGCCAAACTGACGTTTCTTCTCCACAATGAGTCTGGATTTGCCTTCCTCCCCTTTTTACTCACATTGGCCAGAAGATCATGGCAGAGGAGTTGCATTTGAGACTGACAAAGTTTGAACACAGATAGTCTTGTGGCGTGCAGACTATGTTATCCCACTCCCACACAGAAGTAAAGCTTAAAGTTTCCAGGTCCAGACAAGGTGACCTATCACGTGTGGTTTACTGAACCAAAATGCTAATGTATTCATCATATTCAATATGTTCAACATGTTAATTGAATTGAATGTATTTAATAAATGTCTAAAACCTCCACAGTTCTTATTGGTCCTTCATTATGCCATCTCTAGAGTCTAGACAAATACTCAGTATTTGTACAGTACACCTGGATGAAGCTGTGTAAACACACAACAAACAAACTACACTTCTGTTTAGCTGTTACCAAGGAGAGTAACCATGGTCAACATTTGTCTTCTGTGACATCCGTAAGTGGATCTTCTTCTCTCAAGATCTGCTGCTCTCAATCCCCAAAATGTAATGTTCTTGTTTTCTTCACATTAGTCACACTGCTTTAAACATTCCTCTCCCTCTGTGACTCATAAGACTGGGTAATAGTTCAACATTGCTGTCTCACAGCTGTAGTAGTTTTAGTACACCAAAGAAGACCCATCTTGACAACAAGCCTACATGGCCTGATGTAGAGAGAGGGAGCAAATTCAAACTACATGTACCATCTCCATAACTCAGTACTCAGTTCTCTCTCTCGCTCTCTCACCCCAATTATACCTGGTTCTAAAATGCGTCCTTTGTCTTGATCTTGTCCACGCTCAGATTTTTCATTAAATAGCTTGTTAAATATGCATATATTTGCATATAGCACAACTACATTTTTCTAGACACTGGATGAAGTCAACAAATTATTTATGCTAAGACCCTCAAGGACTGGATTTGTCCAGAGCAGATTGTGGATGAATACTTTTTTCATCTTTCTGAAGTAGGTAAAATGCAATTTTGGTGAATTATTTCGAAGAAAATATTATCTAGAATACACAATTGACAACATTAACATTTCCCTCTGGGCAAGTCTGGAAATATATTTAAGGATAACCACACAAAAGTTGATGAATACAGATGCTGTCACACCCTGATCTGTTTCACCTGTCCTTGTGATTGTCTCCACCCACTCCAGGTGGCGCTTATTTTCCCCAGTGTATTCATCCCTGTGTTTCCTGTCTCTCTGTGCCAGGTCATCTTGTATGTTTTCAAGTCAACCAGCGTGCTTTCCCGTACTCCTTTTCTATTCTCTTTTTGCTAGTCCTCCCGGTTTTGACCCTGGCCTGTTTTCTGGACTCCATTCCCGCCAGCCTGACCATTCTGCCTGCCCTGACCTCGAGCCTGTCTACCCTTCGGTACCTCCTGGACTCTGAACTAGTACACATTTTAAGATACACAAGAATACAATGTGTGAAGAATTTTTGAGTAACCTGTATTGGCTGGTTGACTTCCCCTGGGCCGACTCTAGAGGGTGGCAAAGCCGGACAAGGACCTCCCAGATAGAATTTGTGCCCCCCCAGTTTTGTTTCCTGATAACCATAACAAATGGTATATGAGTTACCCTGCCCCGTTTTGCCAATGTAACGCTGTCTGGCCTGCCAGTAACACAGACCAGGACAAAGCCTATTTGCCAGGTGTGCGTTCATGATCTGAGGAGGGGTGAGGGAGGGGGGGATGTAATAATGTAATATTTAGTAGTTAAAATCCAAAAATGTATTTTGATTGGGCACCTAGCCATGCAATGTCATAAGGTACCGCCTTCATTACCTTGTTTAGTAAGTTCATTGGATTCCTAACTACAGGATTGGATTCCTAACTACTTTTTTTCTTCCCTTTTGCAGACAGCTACAGCTAGCAATAGGCTAGCTAGTATCTACTTGCTTCGTTAAGTTTTGGTAGCGATGCGCTGAATAATTATAGTTAGTTGGCTAACTTTGATTAGCATGGATATCCGAAAATGGCTAGGCACTGTCAAGATAAAAAAAACTGAGGACCACCATGTCAGGAGCGATGTCAAGCTCACCGACCTGCCTGCAGCAGGCCTGACCACCGAGGTTGAGGAGCCTAGCATCAAATGTAATAACCGCCCATCCCCCTCGCTGCCTGCTGACCAACCAGATGGAAAAGAGCCAGAGCCTAGCGTCAGCAGCACGAGGGTAACATCACAACAAGCACCTGCACCTCCATTACCCCAGCAACTAGCAACTGACGAACTGAACCAGTGGAAGCAGAGTTTATAGTGGCTCGCACATTCTTGCGAAGTGAAGCTAGCAACAACCACAGCCAGCAACAACAGAAGAACCCCACTCAGTGTTCTTCAAAGATACAACGGGCGTTTGTCAGCAATGCCAACTGTTCCATTGGCACTGAAACATGATTAACATTTTGGGGGCATCTACAGCAATGTGTGAAAATTCTTTCTCCACCATGAAGAATGTATTCAGTGAACACAGACTCTGAACACAGAGCATGTTACATCAACGTAAAGCGAAGCTTGTTCAGCTTGCATTTGAGAGGGACCTGACAAGTACATTTTGCCAGGAAGGAGAATGAAATCAGAAGCTTCTCATGAGGTTCAACACAGCATCGAGGAGGCTGCAACTCTTCTAAATAGTAAGCTACAACCTTTATGGCTGTGGCCGCCGAGACAGAATTATTTATTCATTGGTTTTCCCTCATGGAAGCCTACTGGTTGTTTGGCCAAAAAAATGTATGTAATGTATAGCCTTTGCTTTTTACTTAATAGATTTATCTGTGATTCTTAATGTCATTAGGCTTCTTGTTTTTACGGGTCTAATTGCCATTGATAGATATACAGCTTTGCTTTATTTGACGAGTATAGGGACAATGACCAATGTAGCCTAATTAGTTGTGCTCTGAGGTGAGCCCTGGCGCAGTGCTTCTGTTGTTCTGACTGTCCACTCCGGTGGTGCTGAAATTGGAAAGGAAAGGGGGATACCTAGTCAGTTGTGCAACTGAATGCCTTCAACTGGAATGTGGCTTCTGCATTTAACCAAACCCCTCTGAATCAGAGAGGTGCAGGGGGCTGCCTTAATCAACATCCACATCTTCGGCACCCGGGGAACAGTGGGTTAACTTCCTTGCTCAAGGGCAGAACAACAGATTTTTTACCTTGTCAGCTCGGGGATTCCATCCAGCAACCTTTCGGTTACTGGACCAACGCTCTAACCACTAGGTTACCTGCCGCAGTGCATCTAACGTTATACTTTCATCTGACTGGCCTTCTGTCCATGGTCATGAATCGATGGTTACGGTGTGTGGTGTGTGCTGTTTTAATGAGCGTATCTTGGACTACCAGTCTTAGTGGGGCTTCTCTTCAACATTGTGTGCTTTCTTGTGTGCAAAATGAAAAGTTGTTGTGTATATGGCTGAATTTCAGAAAGGCCTAAATTTGTATGCATTTTGTACGCCGCAGTAGTAGGACCAATGCCGTGTGGAGCCTACTAAAAGAAGTACGTAGGCAAACGTTCACTCTTTTATCATTAATTTGCATTACACATTAGTTGTGTGATAGGCTACTGTAAAAGTGATGTCAATACTATGAAAACGCCCCCCTCCCTGCTCTCTCGCTATAGCGTGCGTGTGTTTGTGTGTGTGAAACTCACACAGAAAATATTGTGCACCTGGAGAAGTGGCGGCTTGGTTACGCTTATTGCGTAGTGTCACAAATTCAACAGCAATGTACAGTAGTAGCCTATAGTTCTAATTAAAGTTTAAGCTATGAAGCCTGTACGAATCTTTGATAGCATGCAATAGAAAGTATGTGCATTGTTCAAAAGACCCTTGAGATGAACAAGAAAACATCCATCAACACTGTTATACACATTATGAGAATGACTTGCTCTTTACTCACGTTTCAGTTGCTCTCTGACGATATTAAAGTGATATCCCCACCTAAACACTGAACGTGTAAACACACACACACACACACACACACACACACACACACACACACACACACACACACACACACACACACACACACACACACATTCCCCTTTCCCAATATCCTGGTGCAGGTACAGGGCAAGTGTCAGAAGGACACGTCTCCAGCTGTTTCAACTCAGCTCAGCTTTCCACCACCCCGCCGTTTTCCGTGTGGCTCGGTGCTACTCTGTGGCCCAGTTCCATCCACAGTTTTCTCTCTGGTTGGCTTGCTTAGAGACATTTCTGACTAGAAACAGCTGTTTAAGTCCAAAGAGAATGCCACACACTGTAGGATACGTTTGTGGTATTGTGCATGATGAGTTCGCCTCCATCACCATAAGGCCCTGTGGAAAATGTATTATTTGGAAAGACGATCCACCTCTGTGGCCTCTGGATCTATTAAAATCTTCCATTCACTCTTTCGGGGTTCACTCTTTTCAGGGTTACTGTAAATTCATCAATGTATAGTAAAATAGCTTGCCATGAGCTTGATGACATTACATTTAATGTGGTGATCTCTGAACTGTCCTTTTTTGCAATTGAATGATTATTTTACAAATACTATGTAATAACACTGTTGTTACTATAGTAATTACATGGTTACTACACAGGTATAAGAGCAACTAATATTGAAAAATATAGTGTCAATCAAAGCCAAATTTGTATATGATCAGAGGAATAACAGTCAGAGGAAATAACAGTCAAAGAGAATAATCAGTTCAGTTTGAAGTTGTGCATGACTGATCAGAACTCAATTCAAGTTACAATTAAAGAACAACCTGAATCAGCAGATGATAGTGTTGTTTCGGGACTAGCTAAAGCTGGATGTAAGGTGGTGGGGAGGGTGATGAGGCGCATGATAAGATACAAGGGTCAACTTACAAACTGCTCCAATGGAGATCGTTTTGTATATGTTGAAGCAGCACCCATCATTCCTATAACACGGTTTGTATAGATGGGCCCTCACTGGATCAAAGTATTTTATGTTGAACAAGGTCCTGCGTGTAGACAGGACTGGCTGACACAATCCCACGCTAGAGGGGGTCAGGAGATGGTAGAGTGCAGTCCTACTACACTGGACAACATAAGGTGCATAGAGGAAACGTTTTCACACTATGTACAGGACAACAGTTCTGTACCCATGAGTAGGGCAGACGTATCACATATCTCAGCTGAAATGACTGAACGTGAGACTGAGATTGAAGAGGATAATTCCTTGGCTCCCAAGGACAAAGACGGAGAGAATGAAACATTGGAGTTGATACCTGGAGTCTGCAACAGTGACCTCTCATTCCAAGAAAAAATAAGAATAAGAGGAAAAATGCTAAAAATGAAGCTGGGAAAGTGGCTACTGAGACCAGTGACAATCATAACCCAATAGAAAACCTTGAGGTTAATAAGGGACCCCGAAGGCGGTGCAGCTCTCTGGGGAATACAAAAGAAGGCAGCCAAACATCAATGCTGGCCTTCATTCAAACAATCCGGAATCAACATACACCCAAGCGGCCCAGGGTACCAAGCTCCCCATCAGAGTCTGGAGTTAGGTCACCTGCAGAAAAAAAGGCTGATATGGAGGATGTACTGTAATTCTGGGAGAAGTGGAGAAAAGTCCCCTAATTAGCCATCCAGACTGAAATCGTTGATGAAGGATTGAAATCATCTATATTTGAGTAACCTATATTATCTGGTTCAGAGAAGGACATTCTGTGTATGTGAGCATAACTTCTGTCGCTAACACAGCTTTTCAGGAGAATGAGTGTCACGTCCTGACCATAGTAAGATGTTATTTTCTATTGTAGAGTAGGTCAGGGCGTGACAGGGGGTGTTTTGTGTTTTTCTATGTTTTCTATTTCTATGTTCATAGGTTCTAGTTTTTGTATTTCTATGTTGGCTTATTTGGGATGATCTCCAATTGGAGGCAGCTGGTCCTCGTTGTCTCTAATTGGAGATCATATTTAAGTAGGGGTTTTTCTTCCTGGGTTTTGTGGGTGATTATTTTTGAGTAGTGTTTGTTCTCCTCTGCGTCATGATTTGTTGTTTTTGTCAAATTCAGTTATTGATGTATTGCATAAGTTTCACAGAGTAAATAAAATGTGGAACTATTCACACGCTGCACTTTGGTCTGCTACTCCTTTCGACAGCCGTGACAATGAGCAATCAGCTGATAATTGAATTTTAATGCCACCTCTTGATACATGTCCCAAACAAACTCAGTTCCCTTAACCCAGATATTAGAAAACATTGTACCATTAAACTTTTTCAAACCATTAATCAGGCTAAAATTATCTGGGACCCTCATTCCAAGGCTAGAGCAATATTGGGAAAACATCTGAATATTCGTTGCTGTCACGTCCTGACCAGTATAAGGGTTAATTGTTATTGTAGTTTGGTCAGGACGTGGCAGAGGGTATTTGTTTTATGTGGTTCGGGGTGGTGGTTTTTGTAGAAGGGCATTTGATTTAGGTATTCCGGGGTTTTTGGGCACTGTTTTATGTTTATGTATTTCTATGTTTAATCTAGTGAATCTGTTTCTATGTTTAGTTAATTGGGGTGGGGACTCTCAATTGAAGGCAGGTGTTGTCTATTTGCCTTTGATTGAGAGTCCCATATATTAGGGTGTGTTTGTAATTTGTGGGAGATTGTTTCTTGTTTATCGTGTGTGAGCCTGACAAGACTGTTTTGTTGATCGTGAGTTCGTTGTGTTTATTATTTTGGTGTTCACTTTTGAGTTAAAATAAACTTCAAGATGAGCATCCACAATCCTGCTGCATTTTGGTCCTCCTTTCCCGACGACAACCGTGACAGTTGCATTATTTCTAAGTGAACAGGTAGAACATTTATTGAACGACTCTAATCTGGATTTTTTCTGTTTCTCTGAGACATGGCTGAAGAAATCTTCTCCTATTTCTGCCCTTAATGTCTCTTGATATCCCATATTAAGGAGGGACTGAAGAGGGCAGAGGGGTTGGATTGCTTATGTACATGAAAGATAACTTTAAATGCAATCGTATCATATGGAAACATTTCAATGACATTGGTTGTATTGGGCTGAATGTCTTCCTCTCCCCTCATATGTCTCTCACTATTATTGGATTATATCAACCACTAACATCTGATATCTCTTTTTATGACCATCTAAATGCCATGCTTAAAGAATGTGATCATAAGGAGATCATCTTCATGGGCGATTTCAATTATAACTGGGAAAATAAAACTTGCAGGAAAAAACTGAAAGAGATCAGATGATTTTAACCTGACTCCAAAAAATACAAGGTTAAACCAGAGTTACAGTCATCCCAGACTCAAATTGATCTGGTGTTTACTAACAGACCTGATCGAATAATTAAGTCCAGTAATTTATTAACTGGCATATCTGACCACAATGTTACATTGGTGGTTAGAAAGCTTACCAAAAAGAGATTTAAGAAGCATATTAATGTGTAACACTACGACAAAAAATAAATCCAGAAAAGTGAGCAGAGTAACTATGATGCAGCTATAAGTTAAATTGACTGGTTTGATGTGTTAAGCAATGAAGACCCAGCTATTGACAAAGTGGATGCCTCTTTTACTAGGAAATTTTAACGTAAGCCAAGACGGAAAACCTCTCTACCATGGCTCAACGAGGACCTCTGGAAGCAGATGAGAGCCTTCCCTATAGCTCAGTTGGTAGAGCATGGTGTTTGTAACACCAGGGTTGTGGGATCGATTCCCACGGGGGGCCAGCACAGGAAAAAAAAAAAATAATTGTATGAAATGTACGCATTCACTACTGTAAGTCGCTCTGAATAAGAGCGTCTGCTAAATGACTAAAAAAAAAAAAAAAAAAAAGAATTAGATTTTTCCTTGAAAAATGCACAAGTCTGGTAAGAATGATGACAGATGTATATTTGCATCACTGAGCAATAAGGTGGTTAAGAATAATAAAAAAAATCTCTTGAACGCAACCGGATTGCCAGATTTAAAAATAACCTTACTGGGAAATCACACTTTGCAATAATCTGAGCACTGCGCCCAGAAAAATACGCTTTGCGATACAGACTAACCGCCATGTTGGAGAGATCTAAAATCGAAAATACTATGTAAATAATCCATTACCTTTGATTCTCTTCATCAGATGTCACTTCCAGGAATCCCAGGTCCATAACAAATGTAGTTTTGTTCGAAAAAGCTCATAATTTATGTCCAAAAAGCTCTGTGTTGTTAGCACATGATCTAAGCCCGCAGGACTTCTCTTCATGAAAGAGGGGAGAAAAAATATTTACGTTCGTTCAAACATGTCAAACGTTGTATAGCATAAATCATTAGGGCCTTTTTCAACCTGAACATGAATAATATTCAAGGCGGACGATTGCATTCTCTTTTAAAACGTATTGGAACGAGAGTACCCAACATGAAATTGCGCGTCTTGTCGGCCACCACCGTTCCAAGGCTCTTGTTCGTTCAGTTCTCACAGTAGAAGACTCAAACAACTTTGTAAAGACTGGTGACATCTAGTGGAAGCCATAGGAAGTGCTCAACGATTAATAAGCCCCTGTGTGTTTCAATGGCATAGGCTTAAAGGTAATTCAACACATCAGGTATCCACTTCCTGTCAGAATTTGTCTCAGGGTTTTGACTGCCATATGAGTTCTGTTATACTTACAGACACCATTCAAACAGTTTTAGAAAATTCAGAGTGTTTTCTATCCAAACCTGAACAATAATATGCATATTCTAGCTTCTGAGTTGGTGTAGGAGGCAGTTAAAAATGGGCACATATTTTTTTCAAAATTCTCAATACTGCCCCCTATCCCCAAAAGCTGGTGACCCAACACTGGTGAAAAATTACCAACCTGTAAGCATTCTTCCAGTGCTATCAAAAGTAGCTGAAAGATGGGTGGCTGATCATCTGACAAATCTATCCAAAACTGTACACATGATTTATGTGGTTCCTCATATGTTAGACAACAGTTGATGATAGTGTTGTTGTTAGAATAATATATTCGATGTAATGTATTTGTATTTTGTGTTGTTTTAGTGAGTATTTGTATTGTGACTGTGTAATTGTCCTTAGCTGCCCTGGGACTACGGGTGCAAATGAGCTTTTAGCTAACCTTGGCACATTTACATGGATGTTGAATTATTGTAATATTGATTAATGTGCATTGTCCCCTATAAATAAAATGTCAAATGTTTGCTGATGTCATGGGTGTCGTAAGGATTGGACCAAGGCGCAGCAGGTAAAGTGCTCATCTTCCTAATTTATTAAAGAAAACACTTAAACCAAAATAAACAAACGACGGAAACAGTTCCATAACGCACACAGGCTATACAGAAGGTAACCACCCACAAAACACAAGTGAAAACAACCCCAACTAAATATGGCCTCCAATTAGAGACAAGGACAACCAGCTCCCTCTAATTGGAGGGCATTGCCAAAAACCTAACATAGAAATAGAAAAACTAGATAAACACATAGAAATAGATAACATAGAACATAACACCGAAACACACAAAACAAACACCCCCTGCCACACCCTAACCAAACTACAATGACAAATAACCCCTTTTACTGGTCAGGACGTGACAGCTGATCCTTACAACTTTGATCAGTTTGGGTTTTTATTACAAGCAGTTTACAGTCATGCACGTTTTAGACTATAGAAGCATTGTATTTCTACACTAGTGTTTGCCAGTAATGTCCTTGGCTCTCCAAACAATCATTACATTACAATAAAACCCTAAATGTTAACCAGTAAATGTTGAACATTATTTTAGTTTGTAAATAACAGCTCAATAATATTTTCCAAATGCTGGCAGTGGCAAGTTGTCACGTCCTGACCATAGAAAGCTTTTATTTTCTATGGTAGAGAAGGTCAGGGCGTGACAGGGGGTTTTGTTTAGTTGATTTATTTCTATGTTGGTTCTAGTTTCTTTTTTCTATGTTGGGTTTTTCGTATGATTCCCAATTAGAGGCAGCTGGTTATCATTGTCTCTAATTGGGGATCATATTTAAGTTGTTGTTTTTCCCACTAGGTTTTGTGGGAGATTATTTTGAGGTAGTGTATGTTTCACCTCTTCGTCACGGTTTGTTATTTTGTTTAGTAGTTGATTTGTATGTCTTGCATAGTTTCACAGTTATAATAAAATGTTGAACGATACACACGCTGCGCCTTGGTCTCCTTCGTACAACAAACGTGACACAAGTGTTTTGTGCTTAAATGTTTCCAATCACTGCCTCTCAATTATTTACTGAAATACAGTATGCTGCATTGGGTGTAGTTATAAAAATGCGTGTGTAGCTTAGAGCGGCCTTGAGGTGAGAAAGCATAAGTACTACTAGTAGAGAGAAGATCATATATATGAATTTTGCTGATCTGTTTTGTTTCAGTCCATGCATATCTGGAAACAAAAGAAAGACAGCAACATTTTGGGATAAAAGGCCTTCATTTGTTACCTTAAAATTGGGGTTTGGTTCAACTAAAAACGAAATGATCCAGAGAGCCTTTATACATAAAATTCTTAATGGTCATTAAGTATGATCTGTTTCATCTCTTGTCCACACAATAGCAGAATGTGGCATTAATATAGGCATACAAGTGTTAGGATGTGTTTGGTTTGGAAAGATTAGCATAAAGAATTCTGGTGCCTCTGAGGATATCATGACACAAGGTGAGACCCAGATGCAGACAAACAGGGCAGATGGTTGGAGTCTAAGATGTTTAATAATCCAAAAAGGAGTAGGGAAGAGAATGGTCATGGACAGGCAAAAGCTCAAAACCAGTTCAGAGTCTAGGAGGTACAGAGTGGCAGGCAGGCTCAAGGTCAAGGCAGGCGGGTACAGAGTCCAGAAACAGGCAAGGGTCAAAACTAGAAAAAGGAGGACTAGAAAAAGGAGAATAGCAAAGACAGGAGAATGGGGGGAAAAAACACTGCTTGACTTGGAACATACAAGACGAACTGGCACAGAGAGACAAGAAACACAGGGATAAATACACTGGGGAAAACAAGCGACACCTGGAGGGGGTGGAGACAATAACAAGGACAGGTGAAACAGATCAGGGTGTGACAGAGGGAAAAAATGCATTTGCAATTTGGCCCCAGAGTCAGTGAAACCATTGCTTCATACCCATGTAAATAAAGATACAGGATTACATAATTGGGAGAAAAAAATCCAACATAGATGTTTTCTCTTGATTAATGCTATGTTTATTTGCTTTGGGAGTTAGGAGGTGAAATCACATTTTTTGGCAGAAGGAAGTCGTGCATGATTGTGCCTTGTGGTGATTGTTCGATGTATTTTCTCAAAAAGTCACGGGATGGAACTGCCTTTTGAACAATGAAAACAGTTAAGCTGTTTCCAAAACATAAACTCAGAGAGAGATGTAGAGAGAGAGAGAGGTGGAGAGGGAGAGATAGAGACGTGGAGAGAGAGCGAGAGAGAGAGCGAGAGAGAGCGAGAGAAAGAGAGAGAGAGAGAGAGAGAGAGAGGGGACATTGTGTACTTATACACTTAGATGTTTGGAAGGTGGAACTAATCAAAAACAGGTTTTTAGAAACGTTTGCAAAACCCCCCCCCCGGAAATATAACATTTACATAAGTATTCAGACAAAGGGTACTTTGTAGAAGAACCTTTGGCAACGATTACAGCTTTAAGTCTTCTTGGGTATGACGCTACAAGCTTGGCACACCTGTATTTGGGGAGTTTCTCCCATTCTTCTCTGCAGATCCTCTCAAGCTCTGTCAGGTTGGAGGGGGATCGTTGATGCACAGCTATTTTCAGGTCTCTCCAGAGATGTTAGATCGGGTTCAGGTCTGGGCTCTGGCTGGGCCACTCAAGGACATTCAGAGACTTTTCCCGAAGCCACTCCTGCGTTGTCTTGGCTGTGTGCTTAGGGTCGTTGTCTTGTTGGAAGGTAAACTTTAACCCCGTCTGAGGTCCTGAGTGCTCTGGAGCAGGTCTTCATCAAGGATCTCTCTGAAACTTTGCTCTGTTGATCTTTCCCTCGATCCTGACTAGTCTCCCAGTCCCTGCCGTTGAAAAACATCCCTACAGCATGATGCTGCCACCACAATGCTTCACCATAGGTATGGTGCCAGGTTTCCCCCAGATGTGACGCTTGGAATTCATGCCAGAGTTCAATCTTGGTATCTCATCAGACAAGTTAATCTTGTTTTTAATGGTCTGAGTCCTTTAGGTGCCTTTTGGCAAACTCCAAGCGGGCTGTCATGTGCCTTTTACTGAGTAGTGGCTTCCGTCTGGTCACTCTACTATAAAGGCCTGATTGGCAGAGATGGTTGTCCTTCTGGAAGGTTCTTCCATCTCCACAGAGGAACTCTGGAGCTCTATCAGAGTGACCATCAGGTTCTTGGTCACCTCCCTGACCAAGGCCCTTCTCCCCGATTTCTCAGTTTGGCGGGAGGCCAGCTCTAGGAAGAGTCTTGGTGGTTTCAAACTTCTTCCATTTAAGAATGATGAAGGCCACTGTGTTCTTGTCGACCTTCAATGCTGCAGACATTTTTTGGTACCCTTCCCCAGAACTGTGGTTCAACACAATCCTGTCTCGGAGCTCTACGGACAATTCCTTCGACCTCATTGTTTGGTTTTTGCTCTGACATGCACTGTCAACTGTGGGACCTTATATAGACAGGTGTGTGCCTTTCCAAATCATGTCCAATCAATTGAATTTACCACAGCTGGACTCCAATCATCTCAAGGATGATCAATGGAAACAGGATGCAACTGAGCTCAATTTCGAGTTTCATAGCAAACGGTCTGAACACTTAAGTCAGGTATTTCTGTTTTTATTTTTAATACATTTGCAAAAATGTCTAAAAACCTGTCTTCGCTTTGTCATTATAGGATATTGTGTGTAGATTAAGGCTGTAACGTAACAAAAGTCAAGGGGTCTGAAAACTTTCCGAATGCATTGTATATCATTACAAATCATTACATTTTTATTGCAGAATCGATTCCTTACTGCTGTTTAACCAGCTAGGTTATAACAAATTGTTTCTGTTGGCTATGATAACCAATGCAGTTTATTCATGCACATGAATGAATGCTTATAATGAGAACAATAAGTCATAGTACAGAACACAAGGAGCTGGATCCCTGGTTAGAAACAAAAAGTAGAGTAATGGGGAAGTGGATAACAAAATGTGATACAGCAATGTATAACGGTTCTAGGTACTGTACTTGCTGTCTACTGTTGCCATCTACAGGTGAAAGTTATGAACAAGTTTACTTAGCAACTTATGATTCATGTAAATGTTTTAGGCTTGAGTCTGACCCGGAAAGTTGGTTATATGGGCGAGGGCTGGTACCTCTGCTGTGTGACCATGCTGATTTGGTCTGGGTGGGGGAAAGAGACAAATGACAGCGGTGCCAGGTGGGGTTAGGCGTTAACAGATCCACCCCAGATCCCCTTTCTGTTATGGGATCCAAAACAAAACTCCATGTAAATGTTTGTGTGGTTATTATCAGATGGATATGGGTGTTTCTCTGCCCTCTGGAATGTCATCAAACTGTGGAGAGAATTTCACAGCCGCCTGGTGGAAAACCCTATGTAATAGACTATGTAATAGACTAGTGTGGAAGGCTACAAGTGCACAATAGCATACATATACCATGACATAGTTGAATGTTGGATTGAATACTTAAAGGCGCTTCTAGTTTGACGAGAGAAGCGTTTGTCTTTGGAACATTTCGTGACAGCTTAAACAGTTGTGTTTTCATTTTGTAACCCAAACAAGTATGTTTAGGCACCTAACTACTGTAATCAACAACCCATA
Source organism: Salmo trutta (assembly GCF_901001165.1). Classification (NCBI taxonomy): domain Eukaryota; kingdom Metazoa; phylum Chordata; class Actinopteri; order Salmoniformes; family Salmonidae; genus Salmo; species Salmo trutta. Next base: position 24,517,010 of record NC_042957.1, read on the forward strand.
ACACATACATTCCATGTGGGTGTGGCACATGTCTCATTCATAACAGCCAGGCAGCTTTAACCAGTCCAACCTGATTGAAGAGATCCTTGCACAAGCCATAGCCTGGACCGGTGGCGACCTGTCATTTAGAGCATCACATATAAAAAGAGGTGGGGAAGAGCCTGTTTGAGCCCCACCTCTTTGGTTTGTTGTTGCCTATTTTGCATATTGTTTTGGCATTAATACGTGTCACATATCAGTTTGCAAACAATGTAAAATATATATATATCATTGAGTTAATAAAGCTGCATACAAACATGGTCTCTTTTTTGTTTTCTTGAGTAAGTCAGCTCCAAAATGCAGGTGTTTCAGCCTTGTTCAGTGCTTTCTTTGGTGGTGGGGCAAGCCAGAAGAAAATACGGAGCGTTGCACTGTGATTGTCTCAGTGTTCTGTCACTCATGGGGACACTATGTCACCGCCTAAGGGTAGACCTTGAAAAAGTCTAAGGGTAGACCTTGAAAAGATTCCAGCCGCTTGGGTACTGCCATAGAGTTACAATAGAAGTGTCCATCCAAGAAGGCTCAAGGTCATTGGCCACAGATAAAACAACGTCTAATCACGTTATATCTACAGAAGCTTTGATTGGACTGATCATGTCAACATCATACTTTCAAAATCTTAGCTATCAGTCATCATCATGAATCAAGTCGACAATCTGCTGGCAAATCCTTTTTAATCCTTGTCATATGAAAATAAATAATCAAGAGAAATTATAGATAAACCGTATCGGTGCTCATCGGCCATTCGACATAAACATTACACAACAAGTTGGAAATCGCAAATTCAACAATGAGTGGTTTGGAAGGAATCAGTGGCTAACTGCAAGCGTTGCAAAGCAATCATTAGCCTCCTATTCAGTGGAGTGGCTGTGTGGTCCCAAATGTAAGATTAAGGGTATTTTTTCCTAGTTTAAAATGATAAACATTCAATATTGGTCATGCTGTCAATGATGCATGATTTGTGCCGCGCTCAAAACAACTGTTACCACAGAACTGAAAAATCAAATTTTTGTGAGTTCAAGACAACTGAGAACTTGGGAAAAGTGAGCTATGACTGGGAAAATACGTTTGAAACTTTTATCCAACTCGGAATTGTAAATTGGGAACTCGGGCCTCTTTCTAGAGCTACGACCTGAAGATCACTGATGTCATCATGATTCAACCTTCTGTTTTTCGAGTTCCCAATTGTCTTGAAAGCACCATAAATCCAGAGAATGCCAGACTTCGATGACAAAGTTTGATGACAAAATATATCCCACAAATGACCGCCGCACCACCTTCCTGTTCAAGTGGCCACAGCACAACAAGGTCTGTATGTCCAAAAATGTCTTGTATGCTGCTGCATATATTATGTAATATGCCAGAGAGATATGTATATGGTAGCTAAGAAAGTAATACTAAGTGTATGTTGTGTAGTAAGCTGTTAGTAGCCCATGTGCCTCACCCTAATAATTGGGTCTATTTTCTCCTCTTAATTTCCCTTCCTGGTGGTGGTGCACATGTACTTGGTGGACTTGGTGGTGCACATGTAGCCTATAACCTTTTTTTGAGAAATGTAATCATCGGATATTGTAAGAGCTTTCACTGTCTGCTTATATGCCCCTTTTATTTATCCTACGGTTCTGACTTGGTGTACAGAGAGAACACTATAGGAACAGCCCGTGTTCTGAATTCTGTCGCTGTACATTTCAAAAGTGCTGAACAAATAGTTATATTGACTACGTCTGTCCTAGCTCGCTCATGAAGGATTTAATCAAAATTACGGATTGATTGCCTCTTATCCGCTTGTCGTCCCCTTATGCAAATCAAATCAAATCAAATTTATTTATATAGCCCTTCGTACATCAGCTGAAATCTCAAAGTGCTGTACAGAAACCCAGCCTAAAACCCCAAACAGCAAGCAATGCATGTGAAAGAAGCACGGTGGCTGGGAAAAACTCCCTAGGAAAAACTCCTGAGAAAGGCCAAAAACCTAGGAAGAAACCTAGAGAGGAACCAGGCTATGAGGGGTGGCCAGTCCTCTTCTGGCTGTGCCGGGTGGATATTATAACAGAACATGGTCAAGATGTTAAAATGTTCGTAAATGACCAGCATGGTCAAATAATAATAATCATAGTAGTTGTCGAGGGTGCAACAAGCACGTCCGGTGAACAGGTCAGGGTTCCGTAGCCGCAGGCAGAACAGTTGAAACTGGAGCAGCAGCATGGCCAGGTGGACTGGGGACAGCAAGGAGTCATCATGCCAGGTAGTCCTAAGGCATGGTCCTAGGGCTCAGGTCCTCCGAGAGAAAGAAAGAAAGAGAGAAAGAGAGAATTAGAGAGAGCATATTTACATTCACACAGGACACCGGATAAGACAAGAGAATACTCCAGATGTAACAGACTGACCCTAGCCCCCCGACACATAAACTACTGCAGCATAAATACTGGAGGCTGAGACAGGAGGGATCAGATGACACTGTGGCCCCATCCGATGATACCCCCGGACAGGGCCAAACAGGCAGGATATAACCCCACCCACTTTGCCAAAGCACAGCCCCCACACCACTAGAGGGATATCTACAACCACCAACTTACCGTCCGAAGACAAGGCCGAGTATAGCCCACAAAGATCTCCGCCACGGCACAACCCAAGGGGGGGCGCCAACCCAGACAGGAAGACCACGTCAGTGGCTCAACCTACTCAAGTGACGCACCCCTCCCATGGACGGCATGGAAGAACACCAGTAAGTCAGTGACTCAGCCCCTGTAAAAGGGTTAGAGGCAGAGAATCCCAGTGGGAAGAGGGGAACCGACAAGGCAGAGACAGCAAGGGCGGTTCGTTGCTCCAGCCTTTCCGTTCACCTTCACACTCCTGGGCCAGACTATACTTAATCATAGGACCTACTGAAGAGATAAGTCTTCAGTAAAGACTTAAAGGTTGAGACTGAGTCTGCGTCTCTCACATGGGTAGGCAGACCATTCCATAAAAATGGAGCTCTATAGGAGAAAGCCCTACCTCCAGCCGTTTGCTTAGAAATTCTAGGGACAATTAGGAGGCCTGCGTCTTGTGACCGTAGCGTACGTGTAGGTATGTACGGCAGGACCAAATCGGAAAGATAGGTAGGAGCAAGCCCATGTAATGCTTTGTAGGTTAGCAGTAAAACCTTGAAATCAGCCCTTGCCTTAACAGGAAGCCAGTGTAGGGAGGCTAGCACTGGAGTAATATGATCAAATTTGCCATAGTATGTACATCTCAATTGTCATTAGAAACCACATTTGTTTAAGCCAGTCAGCCATATCAGCTATGTTTTTTTAAAAGGCAGTAAATGAGGCTGAATGAACTGTTCTGCTGCCAGACAAGGCTCCGCTGATAGCCAGGGGTAGCAGTGGTATAGTGCAATTCATGTATTTATTGTTTAGTGTTGTGTTGTCTTATGTTGTGGCTTTGCTGGCATGGATCCCACATATTTTTGGGGGGACCCCACCAAGATGTACATGCTAAAATCGCCACTGGCCTGGACATAAGAAAGAACATTCCCAAATTATCCAAAATGTAATATTCTGATTACTGGAAACTCATTCTTAATTGAATTAATATAACACTGAATAGCATAAACTATACCATTACTCTCAACAGATCTTCTCCAAAGTCATGGATGTTGGCTATAGTGTAGGTCCCGTAATACACAAGCATAGATAGGCCACTGATTCGTTCACCAAGAATTCTGCCTGTTCCTGTTGGCTGAATAGGACACGTCAGCACTCAATTTTGTTACACGTTCACTATATGGCAGGCCAAAGTCCTTAAACACTCTTCCGGATTGCATTGTAGTGATACATGACACCTCGCTCTTGGTAAGTCAACTCAACCACTGTAAATTAACTTCATGAATGGAAACAAATCTAAAATGTCTGACATAGGGAATAATACATTATTTCATCATCTTGTTACTTTTCACAGGCGATACAGCCGATCGCTAAACTTCTAAACAGCAATAGCAACAGATGATATCGATCAACCGAACTGGCAGATCCGTGTCAGCAAAAGGAGTCATCATCAACGAACGATTTCTTCGCGTGTCAGTTTGTAACGTTCTGCGGAAACTGCTGCATTTGGGTTCAATCGAAAATGGCAAATGCAAACAAGACGAGGACGCTTTCAATAGTCAGGTGATTCAAACCATCATTATTGTATCCAAAGGTTGCCTTTAACGTTACGAAAATGAGGCTACGTTTTCTCAAAAAGAACCTGCTCATTATCCTTGGTGTTTCTTTTATTATTGCCACTGTCATGATCACAACACGTGTATTCATTTATGATGAAGTCACGGGTGTTGTCGCTCAGGAAAACATGTTGTCTGATGACATGGCAAAGTTTCAGTACAGTTCTGTTCCAGAATTGATAAAGTCCATTTACAATGCCAATTACAAGCAATACGTTCAGAATGCGGACAAGTATCCTGGGGAGCCTAAACTGGTCCTGGTTATTCAGGTTCACAACAGACCAGACTACCTCAAAATACTCATCAAGTCATTGGAAAATGCAGCTGAGGTCCACAACTTACTGCTGATTTTCAGCCACGACTATTTTTCAGAGGAAATCAATTACATAGTGCAAGGGATAACTTTCTGCAAGGTCTTGCAAATATACTTCCCCTACAGCACACAGCTCTATCCCAGTGAGTTTCCTGGGCAGGATTCACGGGACTGTCCACGAGACATATCCAAGGACGATGCTTTAAAAACAGGATGCCTCAACGCTGAGCATCCAGATTCGTATGGCCACTATAGGGAAGCCTCCATCACACAGACCAAACACCACTGGTGGTGGAAACTTCACTTTGTGTGGGAGCGAGTGCAAGCTCTGCAAGGTTACAGTGGCTTTGTTGTCTTCCTCGAGGAGGATAACTTCATCTTGCCCGACCTCTACCACCTCTTCAAGGAGATGGTTGGATACAGGAAGAGCAGCTGCCCTGACTGTGACATGTTGGCACTAGGCAACCACAACGGCCTGGCAGAATTTGATAAGCTCAGCAACAAGGTGCAGACTGCCGGGTGGATGTCTACCAAGCACAACATTGGCATGGGCATCTCCAGAGAGGTGTACTACAAGCTAATGGGGTGCAACAATGACTTCTGCTCCTACGATGACTACAACTGGGACTGGACCCTCCAGCACCTGTCAGGGACTTGCATCTCCAAGCCACTCAAAGTGCTGGTGGCACAGGGGTCCAGGGTTCTCCATACTGGTAACTGTGGGCTGCACCAGAACAAAGAGGCCTGTCGCCCTGAGCTGGCCCTAAAGAAAGCACAGGAGTCCCTTAAGCTTGCCAAAGCCTCCCTCTTCCCTCAGTCCCTGGCCCTAACAAACGCAGATTCAGTGGAGCACAAGGCTCATATGAAAAACGGAGGGTGGGGTGATATCCGTGACCATGTCCTTTGTAATAACTATGCCAAACGTCTATAAACAATGGCCTTCTCATTCTCATCTTTTTGATGTACTGAGAGGTTTGAGGAAATAAGTGCCATTAAAATGTTCAGGGTTCCAAAGGCTGCATTGTGTTATATTTTTGGTGTTTTTAATAAGCTCTTCCAAGAGGTTAGCAAAACATTTGGGGGGTATGTTATGGTGTGTATGCAGCAGTGTGATTATAGCTTGGTTGTTATTACTCTTATTACCAAAAGTAACATGATTGCCAAACATTTTCTTTATTTTTCAAAACAGAATATACAAGCTGATTATTTTTGCTTTCTCTTTTTATGTAACCGGGTTTGCTTTTTTATTTCTTAAAAATGAAGACAAATGTTATACTTCATAAAAAAATAACATACAATATTTCAGCACCAGCAGTTAATTATTATGGTACACATAAATTACTTTACATAGAAAACAAAACTAAATCAGCGTTATACATCCTTGACTTCTATTACATGTTAGATCATTGCCATTTGTATACATTCTTCAGAGTGGGGTGATGCTTGTCCAGCTTCAGAATCCCTTACCCATCCACAATTATAATAGTTGTGCTTTAAATGATATGTGGTGCATACAGTACAAATAGAAAAACAACAGCAAAAGTCATTGTTTGATATGTAATGCACACAGCTATAGGTTATACTGTATATAGAAAGCGACAATCATGAAATGTCTTGTTATATATATGCCACTGAACCAATGATCACTTTGTATCTGACAATTGGTTTTACTGGGGAATTACTTACTGTACATAACCTACAGTATGACATTTGTTTGACTGAAATGTGTGGTTAAAAAAAAAAAAGTTTTACATTGGAACAACAGGAATTGACTGATATTGGTGTGTGTTTGCTTTCTCATCATTAAGACCTTACAAAGATTACCTATTTTTGCTTTAGCAAATATTTTCATAGCCTTGCACGATATTCCTCTTCCCTCCCCCACACACAATTTGCCTAAAAGGGAAATCAGTTTATTTCCATCTCCTATGCCTTTGCATTTGACAATGCACCTGTTTTTTTTAAACCAGCTGACATCCTTGGATCTGTTTTAAAATACAGGTATAAATGTAACCTAAGGTGCATTGATGAGTTTCCCTTCAGTAGTGGAAATGTGTAGGATGCAGTTGCTTCTTTTATTTGATTATTTAATTAATCAGTACCTTGTAGACATTCCCCTTTCTGCTGGTTATACCATGTGTAGTTTAAGATCTCATATGCAATATACACTGAGTATACCAAACATTAGGAACACCTTGTTAATATTGAGTTTGCCCCCCCCCCCCCCCCCCCCCCCCCACACACACACTCCCCTTTTGGCCTCAGAACACCCTCAATTTGTTGGGGCATGGACTCTAGAAGGTGTCGAAAGCGTTCCACAGGGAGGCTGGCCCATGTTGACTCCAATGCTTCCCACAGATGTGTCAAGTTGGCTGAATGTCCTTTGAGTGGTGGGCAATTCTTGATACACCCGGGAAACTGTTGTGTGAAACCCAGCAGCGTTGCAGTTCTTGACAACTGGTGCACCTGGCACCTACAACCATACCCCTTTCAAAGGTACTTAAATCTTTTGTCTTGCCCATTCACCCTCTGAATGGCACATATACACAATCCATGTCTCAATTGTCTAAGGCTTAAAAATACTTCTTTAACCTGTCTCCTCTCCTTCATCTACACTGATTGATGTGAATTTAACAAGTGACATCAATAAGTGATCATAGCTTTCTCCTGGATTCACCTGGTTAGTCCATGGAAAGAGCATGTGTTGTTGATGTGTTGTATACTCATTGTATATTTCTATGACAAATGAATGCTGAATGCCATTGAATGGTTACTCCAATGGTTATTCCAATCTGGCTTTAAATTGCCATGTGTTCTTATAATCCACCTGGCACAGCCAGAAGAGGACTGGCAACCCCTCAAAGCCTGGTTCCTATCTAGGTTTCATACATGGTTCCTGCCTGCCTTGGGAGTTTTTCCTAGCTTCTGTGCTTCTACATCTGCATTGTTTGCTGTTTGGGGTTTTAGGCTGGGGTTCTGTATAGCACTGTGTGACATCTGCTGATGTAAAAAGAGCTTCATAAATACATTTGATTGATACTCCCCCACCTTTTATTCTAAAGCACAATATTTTGTAGATTTCTTTGTTAAAACTGTTTCTTGTTGGTTAACTGATCCAAATGCTGCATTCACATGCTAGTCGGAACTAGGAAACTCTGAAATGCCCGACTTGCTAACTGGTTGACTTGTATAACTACAACCAGGTAGCAAGTTGGCCATTTCGGATTTTCCTAGTTCCGACTTGCACTTGAACGTGGCAATATTTCTATTGGGAAATGTTAATTTGATTTGTGAAATTATGTTTAGACAAAAGCTTGAAATAGTGTTTCTGCCCATGTTTTACTTTATATTACAATAGCCATACATAAGCATTTGGATAGCATATCTGTCTATTTGCTCTGGTGTTGGTTTTTATTCTCCAAAGAAATTGAACTACAGTATGAGATGGTAAGACAAAACGTAGGCTGTGATGCCAATCTTCAGAAGTCATGGTTTGTAAATGGGCTGGTTATGAATGTCATAGGTCCATAGGTCCATGTGAGCAAATTAAATGCCCAAAGCTCAATAGTTTTAACTGGTCTGTGATCAGTTATACAATTTTAATTCAAATTAATTAACATTACAGCTAAAGCAGAAAAGCGGATACTAGACCTGTCCCAAGAAGCAGCAAGTGGTCACATGACTCAATACGCTTTTTCCACTGGTCAAGATCCATTCTGTGCCTTTATTTCCGGAAGTGCATCTTCAGATTGTCAAATATCTCAGATCCAAGGTTCGTAAACATCACTTCCATAATATTGTACAAACTAGACTTGTGGTTGTAGATTTCCGTTCTTCGTATTTGTGCATTAGGCAATTAGAAAGCTAGTTCGCTAGCTAGCTAATTGGGAGTTGCTGCTGTCACATTTGGGTGGGTATTCATTAGTCGTATACCGTTGCAAAACGTCTTTGCAAAGGAAACCGTTTACTCCAAACGTGAAACGTTTGCAACGAAAACGAGAGTTTATATTGGACATATTCAGTAAAGGCTGTCTTCGTCTCGTTCTGTTTGATTCCTAGAGTAAACCAACGGAATCCGACTAATTTACCCCCCCATAATTTAGTTTGCGTTACAGACTAGCTCCTTAGTAATATTCACGTCTATTTAGTTGAGTTGGTAGCTATCTAGTAACATTATACGAACAATGTAGTGTGGAAGAGGTTTACAATACGTCTAGCCTACATAGTGAGAAGCTAGCTAAGTTTAGCTATTGCAGTTTTGCTATCTGCTAGGCCATCAGTGTACACGTCAAAGCAAGACCGTCATTGATTGTTGTCATCAAGCCACAGCCAACAAGTAAGATACGTTTACTGTCATATCACCAGTCTTTTATTTGTAGATAATCAGGCCAATTTATATGCAATTATGTATGTTTGAATATTGTTAATTGATGTCCCTATGCTTCATCTATCAGACATCCAGCTTTTACCATCCAAGCCACAGAATGACTCATTGGTTCCACCGAAACCCATTGAAAGCAACTGCACCTGTTTCCTTCAACTTCTATGGAGTTGCTGGTAGCCCATCAGCAAATAAGATATGCAAGTATGTACATGTGTACACTTTGCAATTGATATCCATTCTATGACAATTGACCCTTCGCTAAGCCCCGCCCCCCTCACTTTGGTTACTCTTACAACCTCTGACAACATTTTTCCCTGGAAGCCCAATAGAGACTGCCAGCTTGCAGGAAATTAGTTGCCTCAGGTTCGTTCAGCCTATCTTAAGGTGGACTCAGGTTTTGGGATAAATGCAGAAAATAAGTGAGGTTAACACAGGCTTAGGAGATCTTATACGTTTTGTCCTACGAGATAATATCAGTCAGTTAACATGGCCTTTATGAATTATGAAGCCTTTATATGCTTTTTTTTAATTACTTATTCTTAGCTGATTTAGATTTTCTCATAGAACATCACGTATAAGATCTCCTAAGCCTGTGTTTAGCACAGACCTTATTTTCTGTGTTTATCCAAAAACGGCATTCATTTCCAAATAGGCTTTGTCCAACGAGCCATGGCGTCTTTTGTGGGCACTAACTCCGCCATTACTATTTCTCTCTATTCCTGAGTCAACCGCTGGCGAAATCCCCTGACAATGATCTCAAACTGTGTTTCTAATACACAATGAAATTGAACTCAGACTACCCCTTGCTAATCAGGAAACATTTGGGTATGTTGTGGTGGACTGGTATTACAATTGGTTCACGGGAACCTGGTAAAATTATGTTTGTATTATACAACGGGTGGGGCTAATCCTGAATGCTGATTTGGTTAAAAACGCATTCCAGCAGGTGTCTATTCCACAAGTTACCACCGGCTAAATCTATTACTTTAAATTGCCTATTTACTCTGTTCCATCTGACTCCGCAATCCACTCTCTCATCAGCCCAGCCAGGTAATTTATAAACTTGATCTCCACTATAAAAAGCCTCTAGACATTATTTTACATTTATTTTAGACTAACATTTAGTTTCCAACAGCGGAGATTTGTACAAACCTTGCTGTCTGTTTCTCCGACATTTACATGTTTCAATATTCAAATTCGATCTCCAGCTGTCCCGTAGTAATGAACGTGTCGGTAGGTGACAGACAGACAGGTAGGCAGCTTTAGTCAGCCAGTCGAAACCATGAGTCATCATAATTTCATGGGTATATACAAAGAACTATCGGTAGAAAACAGGTAAAACGAAACGAAGTGCAGGTAGTTTGAGGTCTTTCCAGCTTTAGTTTGAAGTGATTGTGTTAGCTGTGTTGTAGGCTAGCTCTCGGTAAATACCCATTAAATTGCTGGGAGATTACACATGGAGTGTGCGACTTTCTTTATTTTGATAGTTTATAGTTTATTCGCCGTTAGTCAGCACCTCCACACAAACTATTTTCTGGGTGTGCGCCAGCTCATGTTTTGTTTTTTTTGGCTTGCTCTCGAACAAAAGTGTCCTGACGAGAGTGCACATTTTATATGACAGGTGAAATCGCGCATCATTAGCTTATTGTTATGGATGTATCCAAATAAATGTCACTTGAAAACTGCTTATGCAAATGCAGCTACTTTGTTGTTCTGGCTGCACTGTTTGATGTGACTGTAAGTTAGCCATACAAGGGATAAGAACGTTGGCAGCCAGTATGGCATTGGATCATTTAGAATGAACAACTGGGTCACGTCCATAGATACAGAACAAAAAGACTGAACGACTGGGTCACGTCTCTGGCAATGGAATCGATAGAACGAACTACCAGCCGGCTTGGGTAGCAACCCTGGATTTGTGTCGGGAATACAGTACCAGTCAAAAGTTTATACACACCTACTCATTCAAGGGTTTTTCTTTATTTTTACCATTTTCTGTATTGTAAAATAATAGTGAAGACATCAAAACTATGAAATAACACATGGAATCAATGTAGTAACCAAAAAAGTGTTAAACAAATCAAAATATATTTTATATTTGAGATTCTTCATAGTAGCCACATGACATCTTTGCACACTCTTGGCATTCTCTCAACCAGCTTCATGAGGTAGTGACCTGGAATGCACGTCTTGTTAAAAGTTAATTTGTGGAATGTCTGTCCTTAATGCATTTCAGCCAATCAGTTGTGTTGTGATAAGGTAGGGGTGGTATACAGAAGATAGCCCTATTCTACAATGTAGAAAATAGTAAAAATAAACAAAAACCCTTGACTGAGAAGGTGTCCAAACTTTTGACTGGTACTGTATATCTTGTGGAAGGATGAAATGGTATGAATACATTCATAAAAATAAAGTTTTTAGCAGAAAATATATCACTCATTATTATTTTGCATAAAAGTGATAATGCCCTCGAAGCCGGTGTTTGGAGGATATATTGGCATGGTTTGTCGGCCCTCAACTTCGTCTCGTGCCTAACAACACCCGTGCCAATATATCCTCCAAGCAACGGCTTCTCTGGCATTATCACTTAAGTGTAGCAAGTAGAGGTCGACCAATTATGATTTTTCAATACCGATTTATTTGAATGTATTATTTATTTTCTTTATCTCTATCTCACTACAATAGAATTTCGAAAACAAAATACGGAACCGTTCCATATTTTATCTAACGGGTGGCATCCATAAGTCTAAATATTGCTGTTACATTGCACAACCTTCAATGTAATGTCAGAATTATGTACAATTCTGGCAAATTAATTACGGTCTTTGTTAGAAAGAAATGGTCTTCACACAGTTCGCAACGAGCCAGGCGGCCCAAACTGCTGCATATACCCTGACTCTGCTTGCACCGAACGCAAGAGAAGTGACACAATTTCCCTAGTTAAAATAAATTAATGTTAGCAGGCAATATTAACTAAATATGCAGGTTTTAAAAAATATGCTTGTGTATTGATTTTAAGAAAGGCATTGATGTTCATGGTTAGGTACACATTGGTGCAACTTGCACTTGTTAAATCATCACCTGTTTGGCGAAGTAGGCTGTGATTCGATGATAAATTAACAGGCGCCGCATTGATTATATGCAACGCAGGACAAGCTAGATAAACTAGTAATATCATAAACCATGTGTAGGTAACTAGGGATTATGTTAAGATAACTTTAATGCTAGCTAGCAACTTACCTTGGCTCCTTGCTGCACTCGCGTAACAGGTGGTCAGCCTGCCACGCTGTCTCCTCGTGGAGCGCAATGTAATCGGCCATAATCGGCATCCCAAAATGCTAATTACCGATTGTTATGAAAACTTGAAATCGGCCCTAATTAATCGGCCATAACTAGGAAGTCGGGGCACCAAGGAAAATCTTCAGATTACAAAGTTAGAATTTTCCTAATATAACCTTTCAGATATTTTAATATCTGATCAATTAGTCTTCTAATTAATGAATTATTCTTTACCTCACGTTAGTCTCATTCCAAACGTTGTAAATTGTTGGTTATCTGCACGAACCCAGCCTTCACTATGAGTCATCCATACATCAATTGTCTTAATGATTTATTTACTAACTAACTAAATAATCACAGAAATGCATTAACAAACAAACAAAGTAGATATGGTTACAAGGAAATGATAGGGGATGTGTAAACCAATATGATGCTTGGTAGGCAAAGGGACTGAGAAGGGCGCGAAAGACAAAAGACACTACACAGTTGATAATTATAATAATTGAAATGCTAATCCTTTGCACATGAACGCTCACTCATTCGGGAATAATTGCAATCAATATATATATATTTACGCTCAGTGTGTCTGTTGGAATCGTCCGTCTTTCTGTTGGAAAGTTCATCTGAACTTCTCTCTCTCCCATGAAGTCTTTCGTTGCTAGAATGGATACTTTAGAGTCCCATTCAGAAATGTTCTTATAGAATAGATGTTAGTTTAACCATTTCCACCAGTGTAGCCAATGTTCCATGTGGTGTGGTTTGGTTAGGAATTCAACAACTGAGGAATGCATGGTCTCTACTCAAACCTTAGCCCTCTCGGTAATCGAGGTACTCTTGGTCTGGAGTGGGCTTCTCCAGGTTGGGTTTATATTCGGAACAGCAGAAAAGGGCTGTCCCATGATGCCAGATCAGTGTCTGTGCTCATGGGGCGGGCCAATGACTTAGTTACATTTTAAAGGGAATTGGATTCTCTTTCATTAAACAGTTTAAAATCACATTACATTATTTCACAAATAGTTTCATCTTTACTCATTCATTTTATACAATAATTAGATGCAATTCTCATAACGGAGACTCTTGTATAAACAGAGTTATGGTAATGTAGCTGTATTGTCTCTCATGATGTCACACACATTAGACAAAATGGACCGGTCGTAGTTGAATTCTCCACCGACCGTTTACACATTCTCCACAGCCTGGATATTGTTCAGTTCTCAAGTTCTGTGAGGTAGAAGTTGTTCCTTTGTACTACTGTGAACCCTCTCTCTATACTGCATGGCCAGGGGGGAAGAGAGCTTCTAGTATTTTACGACCTGAAATAACAGAGCCTGGGTGTAGGGGGAAAAGAGATGGTGAAAGAGAGGGGGATGGTACTCGCTATACCCAAAGAGGGCCACGTCATGACACCACTTTTGGAGCTAACTAGTGCTCTCAAATTGTATTATGATGTCGACAACATGGGAGTTGTATTCATAACATTAACTTAGCTAGCTAACATACATTTTGAGAAAACAAGTTATATAAGTGGCTAGCTAGCTAGCATTAGCAACGTTTGGCAGTCAATGAGACAGAGCTAGCTAACCAGCTGAGGTGGCAAACAATGTAACAAGTATAATTTTGGATTCAAAAAATACTCTGCATTTCAGGAATCAGAGTAGCAAGTACTTCTGGTGCACTGTTCAACTATTTAGACATTTAAACATTTATTTTTAAAGAAAACTCTCTGGTTTTGCCATACCCCTCACTGGCTTTCATGCGATTTTAAAACATGAGCTTATCCAAGGTGTCTGACTCGACAACATTTGCTCTCCATTGGAGCACTGCGATTGGTTGCCCAAAATTCTGCTGCGGGGCTTAGCGAAGGGTCAATTGAGAACACATGATTGCTTGACCGTTTACATTTCTCTCCTCAATAGTGACTTGAGGACATCGAGGGCCAGACTCTTGGAGATGTTCACAGATACCACCTGTGATCCCGAGATCATGAAAAATGCCACAGATACTTATTTCTCACTCTTACAAGGTGAACTTGTGCTGTTTGTTTATGCCTTTTCTCCTCTGTCTTAAACAGTGCTCACTGTTTTGGAGTGTTTTTTGTGTGATCTTTCTACACGCTGCTCATCATGCATCACTATTACTTTTTTTCTATTAATAATCAGTTTATGGTCTTTTGATTGCTTGACATGACATAGGATTCATTGCATCTCTGGATGGCACCAAACAAGAGAACAAGCTTCGGTTCATGCAGAACTTCAAGTGGACTGACACTTTGCAAGGAAACACCCCAAGGTAAAGCCTTCTAGCCCATAGGTGGTTTCACAGAGGTGGTTAGTTACCTCCATCTACCCCACAGTCAGAGCTCTACACATACAACATACAGTAAATGTCAGTCAAGGTGTTAGTTACAGTACAATAGGTCGTTATCAATACAACGCCACAATATGGTGCAGAGTGTTCAATTTGCCTGCTGCGGGGAAAGGAGAATCCCAGCTCTGCTAAAAACATTGACAACTGCGTGTCATTTAATGGATTGTTAAATAAATGTTCACTATTTTATTGTAATATCACCTCTTGAAGAGCATAGTCAGAACTACACATTTCTGATTATTCCATGCAAAACAATTGTGCAAATGTAGCTCTTTCATCAGAGTTATACAGCAAAGAACTGCATTCTTTTCATGGTCAGTAAACATCAAATGATCAAGTAATTTCAGATACATCAGTGTAGCCTCACGATATACAGTACCAGTCAAAAGTTTGTACACACCTACTCATTCAAGGGTTTTTATTTATTTTTTACTATTTTCTACATTGTAGAATAATAGTGAAGACATCAAAACTATGAAATAACACATATGAAACCACGTAGTAACCAAAAAAGTGTTAAACAAATCAAAATGTATTTTATATTTGAGATTCTTCAATGTAGCCACACTTTGCCTTGGTGATAGCTTTGCACCCTCTTGGCATTCCCTCAACCAGCTTCATGAGGTAGTCACCTGTAATGCATTTCAATTCTCAGGTGTGCCTTGTTAAAAGTTAATTTGTGGAATTTCTGTAGATCTTAATGCATTTGAGCCAATCAGTTGTGTTGTGACAAGGTAGGAGGTGGTATACAGAAGATAGCCCTCAGTGGCGGTTCTAAACCATTTCAACTGGGGGGGCCAAGCTGGGGCCAGTTGTACTGTTAGAGGGGCCAGTTACATTAGACGTTATTGTTGTTGTTTTCTTCACTGCGTTGCAGGCAAAAGACCATGTTCATAATCATCATCGTTGCCACTGTCTAATAAAGGATGCAAAAATGTGTTATGTAAAAATGATTTCATACTCCACATTTAGGGGGGCCACAAGGGGGTCCAAAAATGTTGTCACAGGGGCACTCATTTTTTTCGGTACTGAGCAGGGGGGGCTTTGGATGACTACTGGCTGTATGCGAACGAGTGATGAGCGTTTATAGCAATACTGGCTGTATCCAATTATCAGCCAATCGTTCACATAACAACAGAATGCAGCATGCGACTGAAGAAAGAACAGACAACCAATTTGCTAGTTACAGCATCAGCGTGCACTCTGGAAAGACAGCGGGAGAGTGGAATGGCAGTCTGACAGTTAACTAACAGCAGTGCTTCCCTTGAACGATAACTAAGAGGTAGGTGAGAAGCCTAACCACAGAGACAGAGGTGAGAAGGTGATGAAGTGTACTTCATGAGTTTTTATTTTACACACAGACTGATCATTTAGATCATATTATTTGTTTAATTAGTTAAAACCTGCATTTTCCCCTAGCAAGCATTTTTTTGCATGTTTCAGTGCACAAAAAAGAGTCACCATTTTGCATCCCTGATTATTACAGAGAATCAGACAAATTATGCTACCCTCTGCCTATTGGCTACTTAACTTATACTTAACTTATTCAAGCTTGTCTCAAATTTCAACACTGCCCCTTTCAAGACAAAAAAAAGTTCTTTACCTGACTTGCTTTTCAAAGATGTCTCGAAATGTACATGTTTTGTGCTCTTGTAGGAAGCAATCGACCCTCCCCATCCAACCTGACAGAGCTTGAGAGGATCTGCAGAGAAAAGTGGGAGAATACAGGCGTGTCAAGCTCGTAGCGTCACAAAATGTGGAAACAGTCAAGGGGTCTGAATACTTTCCGAATGCAATGGATAGGCTATCCTCGCGAATCAAACATGAACATGAAAAGCATGCTCTGATGATAGAGCTAAATGTGGAATAATTGGAAATGTGTAGTTCTGACTATGCTAGGGGTCTCTGCACTGCTCTGCACTGTGTTGTAATGTTTAATTGAGAACTACCTATAGCCTTGTCTTGGTTCTTTTGTATTTCCAGCTGACATTTTACAAATGTGTTATTACATCATTACTCAGGCTCAACATTTTATTTAGTTCTCTCACCTCAAACAGATGCTTCCGTCCATTATTGAAATACAGTCTCTCTCCAATACTATTATTGTTATTAACATCCTGTCCCATTGTCCCTTTAGTGCCCAACAAGATGCTATTTTTGAACTGGTCTCCATGGCCTTCAATGTTGCAATTTGGCACACCAAGTTTGCCTCAAGACTTGCAGGAAAGGAAAAGTATGTGTTTATTTTCTGCTTTACTAATTTATTGTCATACAATATATCTGATTTTGCAAGATGGGTAATTTATGACCTTGATGTCATTTCACACTTGTTCTATTGACATATCAATATTGTAAAGGGAACATATTAACATTCAAATTTTCACCCCCTTTCAGTGTAACTGAGGAAGAAGCAAAAGATGTCCACAGGAGCCTGAAATTTGCTGCTGGGATTTTCAAGCACCTCAAGGTGATTAGCTCATATTGTCTCTGTATAACGACAATAATTATATTAATATGTTTTATTTTAAGTGCTTTTCAAGACACCTAAAGTCACTTTGCATAGTGAGATAATCAGCAAGTAAACAAAAAAAAAGCACACTGATAAACCCATTAAATATGGTTCCCATGTTGCCCACTTTACATTAACCTCAACACATGGTGAACAATGTGAATACATTACAGTATCATCAACCTGAACACAAGTTGCTGGTTGTTGGTGCATGGTTGTTTCTGGCAGCAGACCCGTCCTCCTCTCTGGTCTCTCCCCTGTAGGAGGTCCACATCCCCCGCCTCATCACCCCAGCGGAGAAGGGCCGGGACCTAGAACCCAGAGTCATGGACACCTACATGGTCCAGTGCAAAGCAGAGGCACAGGAAGGTAGCTACACTGGACTCAATCAACTTCTCTGCATAATTATTAGGGTCAGGACCTGACAACGTGTCTTGGCTGGGAAAAACTCTGAAGTCTTATGGCAATCTCATGGCAGTGTGTATGTGGGATTACACTGAGTGAGAACATGACTTACAATATCATAATGCTGTAAAATTATATCAGCAGTTGTTAACCTTAATTTTTTATGTTTGCAGTGACGATTGCCAGAGCGATTGAACTCAAGCATAACGCCACTCTCATTGCAGCCTTGGCCTTCGAGACCGCAAACTTTTACCAGAAAGCTGGTAAGTATTTAGGGGTTTCCTGTCACATCCTGACTTTGTTGCATTTTTGTAATGATCTTATATAGGAATGTCTCAATCTAACCACTGTTGGTCCTCCTGATCACTCAAAATAATGTTATCCTCTCGGTCTTCACAGACCACACACTGAACACCCTGGAACCAGAGTGCAGCAGTAAGTGGAGGAAGTACCTCCAGCTGAAACAGCACTTCTACATGGCCTATGTATGTCCTTGAGCAGTCTAGACTGTTGAGAGTTTGTTTTTGATTGTTTGTAAATACTAAGATACTAATTCTAATGATGCTATTATTTGTCACATCCAGGCATATTGCTACCATGGACAAACTCTCCTCGTGAGCGACAAGTGTGGCGAGTCAATAAGATCTCTCCAAGAAGCAGAAAAGTGTTGGTATTTCTGTGCAAGATTGTGTTTTGCATTTTTGAAGCACTACACAGATGTCTCTTCATCTTAACAATTGTAAACACTTATAGCGCTTGCTTGCTGTGTTTAGGCTACTCCAGAGCCGAGGCTCTGTGCAAAGAGTACCGTCAGACCAAAGGGCCGGGTAGCACAGCCAAGCCCTCTGAGCAGCTCTTCTTCACCACGCTGGGTGGCCTGATCAAAAATACATTGCAGAAGTGCGAGAGAGAAAATGGATTCATGTGAGTCACACACACATCCAGAATAACATTTATTTCTGTATAGTAAATAACAGTAAGTAGTTGTAGCATTTATACACACGTTTCATTTCTCCAGATACTTTCACAAGGTCCCGGCCGAGGTGCCCCAGCTAGAGCTGAAGGCTAGCTATGGCCTGGCCGAGCCAATATCCTTTGAGTTCCCAGCCCTCAGCGAGCAGTGCACCCCTGAAGTCTACACCACTTTTGACCTCACCAAGGGGGCCAAAGCTGAGAAGGTAATGCTGCTCAGACATTTGGCACTGCAACAGATAACTTGGTTACTGTAGCTTTGTCTTCACATATTTTGTCTTGTTACTGATAATAATCATGTAAAGACACAAAGGATTTTGTTAATTTGCTTGTCTGGTTCTGGAACAAATGGTTTTACATTTTTCCCTCTCGCCATTTTGATTGCAGGCCAAACCTAAGCAGGAAGAAGACGTTAAGCCAATGAAGGAACCAGATTTGAAGCCTCAGAAAGATACAGGCTGCGTCATATCATAAACAGAGATGACGGGGGGTGACAAGGACAAGAAAAACATGACTGCGTGGATTTATTGATCAATTGGTTTGTTTTATCTGTAGTGATTTACAGTATCATGACCATCTGTTGTAGTTCATTTTATACATAGTTGTTTTCTATTTTTTTTATGTTCATGATCAAATATTATTGGGTCAGACTTTATATTTGAAATGTTCTCTCACTAGTGCTGTTGGGGATTTTGGATCTTTATTTATTGCTGTCATTTAAGAAACGGACAATTAATATAGTAAGAACTTATAACACTCCACGATGAGTATCCAATCATTTGTAGAAAATATCGTATGTTTTCAATTTTATTTTTCAATCGCTGAGATTCTCTAATTGAATCAGTTTTCTTGCAACTGAAAGGACACTGTACATACAGTATCACATTATTCATACACAAGGCTAGTCATTGCTGGGTATGGCCTGTATTTATGATAATAACCATTGTTTAATATTCCCCTCTTTATTGGAGACTTCAGGACTAGGCGGTGCTTGTATTGGGTCAGAATAACCTGAACAAGGCCGGCTGTTCAGTAGGAACATGGAATAACATCTGGGAAGTTCTCAGGAAAGCTCGATGTTCTGAACGTTCTAAATAGAAATGTCACGCATGACTACTCTGCATGAGAGAGGAGCAGGCCTGTTTTACACGAAACCTTTGAACGTTCCATAACATTGTGCCATATGGAAGGTGATGTAGGTCTTCCTGACGCTCAGAAAACTGTTGTAAAAAAAACTGACTAGTAGCCATGGTTGCTTTTCTAAAGGATCGGTGTCCCTTCCGGTGAAACTGGAAGGGCGCAATTCAAAATATTTTTCCACCGGCACAGGTTTCATACGTTCACATATAAGAGCGTCTGCTAAATGACTTAAATGTAAATATAACGATTAAATATGAACTTTTTGAAAATATTCCTTTGATTTGTCATCCAAAAGGTTCCCAGCGATAACATGTTATGTCGTTTTGTTAGATAAAATCCTCCTTTATATCCCAAAAAGTCAGTTTAGTTGGCACCATCAATTTGAGTAATCCACTCGTTCAACTTGCAGAGAACGGAATCTGAAAATCTACCCCTAAACTTTGTTTCAACAAGTCAAAATACGTTTCTATTTACACCTCAGAGACCGTAAAATGTAATCAAACTATAATATTTATTTCGGAAAGAAGTATGTCGAATAGGAAACCGGTTTTAGCAGGTGCGTAATGTCTTCATGGCGCGTGCAAACACGAATTTCCAAGACAGTGTCCTTCTAAAACCGATATTTCTCATTCCTTTTTGAAGTTACAAGCCTGAACCTTGAACATAGACTGCTGACACCCTGTGGAAGCCATAGGAATTGAATCCAGGGAGCTAAATTTCAATATGACCGTTCTCTTGCATTTCTAGGAGGATGGTCTTTCAAAAAAGAAATCTGGTTGGTTTTTCTTTGCATTTTCTCCTACCATATCTATTGTGTTATATTCTCCTACATTATTTTAACATTTCTACAGACTTCAAAGTGTTTTCTTTCCAATGGTACCAATTATATGCATATCCTGGCTTCAGGGCCTGAGCTACAGGCAGTTTACTTTGGCCATGTCATTCAGACAGGAAGTGGAGAAAAAAGGGGCCTATCCCTAATTAAGACTGGATTTATCAGTGATTGACAAGTGCAGGAACACTAGAGTAATGGTTAATGAAGAAAGAAATGGACTTGACAATCTGATGTCATTCAAATATGATGTCAATCATAAACTGCTTAAACCATTTCAGTGAAGGGAGTAATGTTGTACTTTGGCACATTATTTTACACATGGAAAATTGTTGGATGAAGTAGCCTACTATGTATGTAAATTAGTCAAATTAATTACAAATGTTTGTTTTATCTGTAAATGACAGCGATATACATATTACTGTAGTTTTTAGAGTACTGATTTGCTGTAATTGCCTAAGAGTTGTTTTTGAAAATATGTTAATGACAGCTAGCATCTACTGAGGAGGTACAATAGGGGAAAAAGTAACCTCCAGTATGGTATACTAACTTGCCAATCAATTAAGAAAATTGTGCATTCTTTCTGTTCAACCTAAAGCACATTATAATGCCTTTGCACTTTAAATCTTATTAGTCAAACAGAAATTAAGAACATATACAACATATGTTATCTCTACAATACCTTTTTATTCTTGGAACAATTAATTTTCACATTTAAGGACCAATTAGATTTATTTTTAATTAACATGTTTATGAAAACAGTTTGCTGTATCATAACAATGTTTACACAAGTCAACCTGAAGGTCATTACTCTTCATCTAATGGTGCCCTTCGTGGAAAATGTTTCAAATAAAAATGTCAAGAAACCTTGGGTTACTATTTTATGTCGTAATCAAACACTTATTTTCCTGATGTAAGAACAGGGTGTGTGTGCTGCACTCAAGTATCATTAGCCAGAGGAACAACATCACTGCATATAGCAGTTAACAATAAACCTTGACATTCTACACAGTGGAACAAGCCCAACCCTCAGCCTTACAAGAAAACTGAAATTCGTAGCCTGTCATCCAATGACCGCAGTCTCTGACTGGTGTTCACAGTAAGCATGACTAAAACGTGTTTCTGGTGTGTTGAGTATCAGGTTTCAAACTAATGTTGGACCCAGTATCTTGCTTTTTTTCTGTTGCCTTGATTGACCATTCCAGTGCCATCAGAGTGGAGGAAATGTATGTACTCTGAGCTGTGAAAAACATTTTTGCTCTACAGGCAGCAGCACAAGGAAAGGAAAACCATTTATTCAGTGTGAAGAATGAGCGACAGTTTCAAGGAAGTAAGTGCTGTTCATATGTAGGCTAAAGGGTTTACCTGTCAAAGTTAGACATTTCTTTATAAATACGTCTTCAGTATCTCTCAATTCAGAGCTACCTTTATGATTGCTTCCTGTATGGAACATACTAATAGCCCTTTAAGACTATCCCTTGGCAAATAGATGGCGTCAGTAGAAATTGCTTATCATAAGCTAATGCAGTACGCACCCACACCATTATCAAGCACAACCACAGACCTTATGTTTAATGAATTGTTTATACAGGACGGGTATGAGAGGATATGGGGTCATTAACAGTGTGTGTCTCTCGGGGTCCTGACATTCAGGAGACACAGTTCAGGGGTCCTTCACTGTCCCTGCAGAGGAGGGTCATCCATTTCTCCAGCGGTGAGACTCTGGAGGAAGATGACAGTGAGGAGGAGGATACATTACGAGAGGAGGTGTTTAGGGAGCCGGAAGACATGGTAGGGAAGTGTTCAAACAGTTAGGATTTTGATTCTTAGTATAAATAACGTTTAGTCCATGAGCACAGTTGGAATGCAGCACTGATCTGTGTGTATGTTTTAGCCCAAATTCCCATGGAGAGCTTTTACTTGGTCTCTGGGCAGGAAGTCATTGCGCAGTAAGTTGCATTCCATTCATGTGTGCTCTTGAAACTATTTTAAAAAAGCATTGTCTTACATAACATGTTTTTGCCTTTAGCTTGTGATTTTATTGGGGAAAAACTGGCTGGTGTACTTGGCCTCAACACTGCCAAATACCAGTATGCTGTAGATGAACATCAGCGTGACAACAAGGTAAGGTACATACAACATTACACACACATACGGCCAGGAGTCTTTCTTGACCACATAAGAGTCATGAGTTTTTCCTGACCATGTGAGCTGACTAGGTAAAACCTGGTGATAGGCACTAAGCCCCAGAGTTGTTCTCTGGTCAGGTAAAGTGGTCAGGAAAAGTTTCTGGACCTACACATAAAGCCTGCACAACATAGTCAGAAATGTAGACCACATATGCATTTGTTTCCAATCTTCAGTCAAATTCTTAGCTCTTGATTAAACATACACCAACTTTAATAATTTAGCAGTCACACTCAAACAGAACTCTTTTTCTAAACCGAATTGCAAAATGTTTAAGCTATCAGTTTTGTTCCCTTCTAGAACACAGGCAGTAAAGACACCGAATGCTCCTATGAGAAAAGAAGGGATAGAATCCACCTTTCTTCGAGGATGAGCAGTGAATATGGTGCCACAAGCTCCCACGGAGTCCCTGCTGGTTCTCAAGCCACTGAGCACAGAACTACAGGATCCCGCAACATGGGTTATCAAGATGATAATGAGCATTGAAAAATAACTAGGCTAATAAACAAATCAAATGTTATTTGTCACATGCGCTGAATACAACAGGTGTAGACCTTACCGTGAAATGCTTACTTACATTTTTTTTGCATTGTTTGTTAAGTTGTAAGTAAAAAAAAAAGCTAAATCAACTAAAGGAAAAATAGTAACACAATAGTATGCATTGAACGCATGAAACTTGTTGTGCTAACAAACTAAGAGAGCAAATATTTATATTGCTGTGTGTATTTGTTGGTGTTCCTCTGTGATTTCTACTGTATTGCACTTTATCTGACTATATTAATACAATTCTGAAATGTTAATTAAAAACATGCAGTATATATTTTCCATGCATGCCTTCAATTTATTTGAATTTCTGACTAAATGTGTTTTGTACATTATGCGTGCAAATATCGAATAAATGTTCTGGATAGCACAGAACATAGATAATTGCTGTGTATAACTGATGACTGATCACTTTGGCTAGTTATAAAAATAACCGACGAGGATGGGATTCGAACCCACGCGTGCAGAGCACAATGGATTAGCAGTCCATCGCCTTAACCACTCGGCCACCTCGTCGTAGTGCTTCCTGTTCTAAAACAGTTACCCTTATCAAACCACATGAACTACATCATTTTTACCTGACTGCAAATACTACTGCATGTTTGTATGTTCTGTATTTTGCGCAACATTTAACGTTGCATTTTAGAATTGTTCTGTTTTGATTTTCATTAATAAAATGTATTTGTTTTAGCTAGCTAGTAAATCTGTCTCAAGCATTGTGGTAGCTAATTTAAAGCCAACTTATTCTTGATCTGGTTTGTGGTGGAGGCAGCGCATGGATGGTGTGACGCAATTATAGAGCCTCTGGAGGCATGCAGAGGCCATATTGAGCTCTGTACCGCATCGCTGTGCGCCTCTCAAATGTAGTAACAATGTGGATGGCTCCGTATAGCTCCGCATTGACATGATTGGTTGACGGCAGGTGAGTGCAGGAGGTCCTGTATAAACACAAACTCACTTCCTTGTCAACTTCCTTCACGACAGCTCTGCGCTGCTCCGCGGAACGCAAGATGTGTGAATGCCCTGACTTCCACAGTGGCCATATCTTCTTAAATGTTGCACAGCCAATGCAGAGATTGGACTGACCATGTAAAGCCTTTTAGCCAGCAAGCAAGCGTTTCAAGTTTGACCTATCAGCGTTTGGAAAACATTTGATACGCATGCGCACTGTCTTTGAATTCAAAACCCATAGTAGCAGCAGCGAGTGCTTTGAAAGCTAACGTTAGCTAACATGCAAATGGCTGACAGAATCATTTCGGCTGTTTCGGATTACCCCGAGTTGTATAACATAACTTTAAACTCATACAGGGACTCACAGAGTAAGGCAAGGGCATGGAGGGCTGTAAGTCTGCAAGTAGAAATGCCTGGTAAGGTCAGCTTGCTTCTAGCAATAGCTTGCTAACTACCCAGTTAACGTTAGCTAGTAAACTAGCCAACTAGCTAGCTATAGCTACCTAGCTACTTGAACTGTTGTTGACCAAACTTTCACCTAGGTAGCTACGTACCTAGCTACATCCTTAGCTAGATAGCTACCTGCCAATTGTTATCCCCCAAATAAAACAACAATGTGATCCCTGCAATAAGGTAAATTAGGAATAAATACATGTTTACATAACATTCAAGAAATGTCATGTGTGTATTTTAATCATGGTCAGACTATCCATAGGTCAGATTGAGATTGCTCTATTTGTGTTAGTTGCAGATATCCTGACCCCACTCCCCTCTTATTTTTGTGTTACGTGTCATTTGGGGTGTTTAGTGGAGGACTGTCGGAATAAATGGAAGAACCTGAGGGACACTTTTGTCAAATTCAAGCGGGCTGAGCAGCAGAGGAGAGCATCTGGGGAGCTGGACATAAACAAGAAGACCTGGATGCACAGCAGAAGCATGTCCTTCCTTACCCCCTTCATCCAGGCCAAGGGCTTGCAAGGAGACACCACAGATGACTTGGAGGAGGAGGAAAGGGAGAGGAACAGGGAAAGTGCCACAGAAGGTGTGGATGATAAATCACCCTACATTATCCATGAGATCGAGGGGGACCAGGCAGACGATGAGGATGCTCCCTCTCCTGACACTGTGTCGGGATCCAATGAGCCCAGGAGGAAGAGGAGGTGGCAGATGGACGGGATGGACGGACTGGAGGACATAGAGGATGAGATGTTCTTCTTTAGTTTGCTCCCGTATCTTAGGAAGCTCCCCCATAGAAGGAAGAGTGCTGTAAAATTGAAAATACACCAACTTCTACATGAAGCAGCATTCCAATAACCCACTGCCCAGCCCCTGCCCTCAATTCTGTTTCCACGGTTTTGTAAAGCACAAGCCTTCATTTTGTCCTGTTATCAACTATTGTTCTATATTCAGTTTGATACTATGCCTGTTTATGGTTATTGCAAAGTCAATTGTTAACAAATAAACGCTTTCAACATTTGAGGGCCTTAATTGACTACTTTGTCTGAGCAATTCTCCCACATGCTCAAAATAATAAAACATTACACACTTCACCCTGGGCTGATGCGATTGGAAACCATTAGCAATGGTGATGCTACCAGTTGAGCAATGTTTAACATTATGCGTATCATTGAAAAATCCAGGAGATGAGGGAAGAAATGCCAACACAAGTAGTATTTGTTTTGAATGCAGAAGCAGAGAGGGGTACTTTTCAATACTTACCAGGTGGGGGCAGTCAGTCTCACTGTCAAAGAAAAAAAGTTATTTCTCCAGCCAAGGAGTGTTGTCCACCATCAGTTTCCTTTATGGACTGAGCTTAACCTGTTATTGTTAACTAACACTGATTTGCATGGGAAGGCACTCTGAACTGGTTATGTAGCATCCCACATGTCAGCAGCACTGTAGAGTCTACCATTGCAGAAAACCTTTATCAAGTGCTAAAGGGCCTCTCTGGTTTACTTGGACACTTAAACCAATCTACGGCACTGATTCGGTATGTACCAGCTCAATCCCAATGCCTCTCTATAGCCCCGGTTATACCTGGTGCTAACATGGGTTCTCTGTCCTGATATTGTCTACATTCTGATTATCCATTCTGTTATCCATCCACTGTCTGCATTGTGACCAGATTTCCTGGTCCCTTCTTTATGCAAATTATTTCACAGCTATTCATTCAAAATATGATTTATTTAATGTAAGACACATATTGATGTAACCAATCAATGGTGCCACCTGTCAATGTCAAGAATTTTGATTTAAATGGTTTCTTTGTCCAGATTGGTCTACACTTGTAAGATATTCAGACACCTCTGGAGGTGGGCAGGATGATCTGATCACAATCAGATCACAGTGTGTCTTTTGATTGTGCCCACATTTTTAGACAGTTGTAGACAATCAGAATGTGGACTTTTCAGACAGACCATTTCACTCTCCAAAATTCTAGCAACCGGGGCCGGCTCTATGGGTTGGCTAAGCTGGGCATGGACCCGCCCAGATAGAATTTGTACCCCCCCAGTTTTAGTTTTGTTTCCCCATAAACGTAACAAATG
Source organism: Salmo trutta (assembly GCF_901001165.1). NCBI lineage: Eukaryota > Metazoa > Chordata > Actinopteri > Salmoniformes > Salmonidae > Salmo > Salmo trutta. The sequence continues at coordinate 24,543,681 of NC_042957.1, forward strand.
GTATATGAATTACCCTGTTCGGGTTTGCCAGTGTAGTGCTGCCAGTAGCACAGACCGGGACAGTGTGCTCTCATGATCTGAGGAGGGGTGAGGGAGAGGGATGTAATAATTTCATTGTAGTTAAAATCCAAAAACGAATTCTGATTGGGCACTTAACCATGCAATGCCATAAGGTACCGCCTTCAGTAACTTGTTTAGGAATCTCATTGGATCCCAGGGCGAGGGGTTTTTACTCACAGAGAAGGGGAAAAATGGTTCAATTTTGCAGACTGCTACAGCTAATAGACTAGAGATGGAGTGCGGAAGCCCACTCAATCCATTCTATTGTTTTTTAATGAAGAATCTCTCCCTTCTCACATGTATTTGGGTTGTATGAGATTCCTTATGAGAGCCTTCGTGCCCAAACCCATGCAGTGTGATAAATGTTAATTATTTTGTCAGGTGCATGTAGACGGGAGGAGTATTATATGCCAGCTGAGCCTAAATGATGCAATTGTTGTGGTGATCATGCACCCGAATTACTGAAGTGTCCTGTTAGGGTGAAAGAGATGGAGGTGGCAAGAATAAGGGCTGTCCAATGTCTCCTATCCGGAGGCGTTCAGAACAGTGGAAGAAAGGTTGAATAAGTTGAATAAGTAATGGTAGGAGTAGAGGCACAAGATTATATTCATTGTCAATAGAGGGATCCTGACATGTTGCATGTTACGAAGGTGGACTTTGTAGCGTTTATCACTTTGGTTATCAACTGGACAGCGCAAACAGAGAGGACATCTGTGAAAATAGGCATTGTGAGTGCAGCTGAGCGTTTTTTGTGATTCAGGAATTTTTCTGCAGAGGCATTTCCAGGAATCCTGTCAATGAATGCTCTGTCCTCACAGGCACCTGAGCCTGTGTAAGGATTTGATTTCAATGTGACTGAAGGAGTGAGATGGTTGTTTGATTCATTTTTGTATTATGTCGTCCCCCCCTTCCCACAATGGAATATTTGTGTTTCAATACCCCGTAGAGTAGGTAGCAGCAATACACCAATAGGTGTAGTCTGCCATAAAACTTTAAAGAAGAAGAATAGGCTAGCTAGTAGCAACTAGCTTCGTTGAGTTTTGGTAGTGGCCCGCTGAATAATTATAGTTAGTTGGCTAAGCTTTGATCAGCATGGGATATCATATGATATGATAATGGCGCAGGAGGAAATGGCTTGTGTTTTACGGGCTCTTATCCAATTGTGCTATTGTGTGTGTTTTTTTGTGTTATTTGTAACTTATTTTGTACAAAATGTTTCTGCCACCGTCTCTTATGACCGAAAAGAGCTTCTCGATATCAGGACAGCAATTACTCACCTCGTACTGGATGAAGATTTTTTATTTAACGTGTTGGACTCAAAGGATTTACTTCAGACACCCAACAAGGCCCAAATCACCATCATTTGCATGAAGAAGAGATTAAGATAGTGGGGACGTAGGTCAGGGTGCCTTGTAAGGATACAATGGCGAGTGGGTAATCTGCCTCTACCATCAGTCCTATGAGTCAATGTAAAATTATTGGATGACAAAATGGACGAGCTACAGTCATGAATATCCTACTAACGGGACATTAAAAACTGTAATATCTTATGTTTCAGCTACATTTTACATTTTAGTCATTTAGCAGACGCTCTTATCCAGAGCGACTTACAGTAGTGAATGCATACATTTCATACAATTTCATACATTTCATACATTTTCTTTCTGCATGTTCTTTCTGCATGTTTCTGCATGTTCTTTCTGTATGTTATCCCCGCTAGTCGTGGATAACATACAGCTGGTGGGGTTTTCAAAGCATCAGCAAGATAGAACAGCTGCCTCCGGTAAGACAAGGGGTGGTGGTCTGTGTATATTTGTAAACAACAGCTGGTGCACGAAATCTAGTCTCGAGGTTTTGCTCACCTGAGGTAGAGTATCTCATGATAAGCTGTAGACTACAGTATTTACCAAGAGAGTTTTCATCTATATTTTTCGTAGCTGTCTATTTACCACCACAAACCGATTCTGATAGTAAGGCCGCACTCAATGAGCTGTATAAGGCCATAAACAAACAGGAAAACACTCATCCAGAGGCTGCGCTCCTAGTGGCCAGGGACTTTAATGCAGGGAACAAATCCATTTAACCTAATTTCTACTAGCATGTTAAATGTGCAACCAGAGGAAAAAAACTCTAGACCAGCTTTACTCCACACACAGAGACACGTACAAAGCTCTCCCTCGCCCTCCATTTGGCAAATCTGATCATAATTATATCCTCCTTACAAGCAGGAAGCACCAGTGACTCGCTAAATAAAGAAGTGGTCAGATGATGCAGATGCTAAGCTACAGGACTGTTGTGCTCGCACAGACTAGAATATGTTCCGGGATTCTTCCGATGGCATTGAGGAGTACACCACATCAGTCACTGGTTTCATCAATAAGTCCATCAATGACGTCGTCCCCACAGTGACCGTACGTACATACCCCAACCAGAAGCCATGGATTACAGGCAACATCTGCACTGAGCTAAAGGGTAGAGCTGCAGCTTTCAAGGAGTGGGACTCTAACCCGGACGCTTATAAGAAATCCCGCTATGCCCTCCGACGAACAATCGAACAGGCAAAGCGTCAATGCAGGACTAAGATTGAATTGTACTACACCGGCTCTGATGCTCGTCGGATGTAGCAGGGCTTGCAAACTATTACAGATTACAAAGGAAGCACAGATGCGAGCTGCCCAGTGACACAAGCCTGCCAGACAAGCTAAATTACTTCTATGCTCGCTTCGAGGCAAGCAACACTGAAGCATGCATGAGAGCATGAGCTGTTCCGGACAACTGTGTTATCACGCTCTTCGTAGCCGATGTGAGTAAGACTTTAAACAGGTCAACATTCACAAGGCCGCACAGCCAGACGGATTACCAGGACATGTACTCCGAACATGCGCTGACCAACTGGCAAATGTCTTCACTGACATTTTCAACCTGTCTCTAACCGAGTCTGTAATACCAACATGTTTCAAGCAGAACCCCATAGTCCCTGTTCCCAAGAACACCAAGGAAACCTGCCTAAATGACTACCGACCCGTAGCACTCACGTTTGTAGTCATGAAGTGGTTTGAAAGGCTGGCTCACATCAACACCATTATCCCAGAAACCATAGACCCACTCCAATTTGAATACCGCCCCAACAGATCCACATACTTCGCAATCTCTATTGCACTCAACAGTGCCCTTTCCCACCTGGACAAAAGGAACACCTGCATGAGAATGTTATTCATTGACTAGAGCTCAGCGTTCAACAGCATAGTGCTCTCAAAGCTCATCACGAAGCTAAAGACCCTGGGACTAAACACCTCCCTCTGCAACTGGATCCTGGACTTCCTGACGGGCCGCCCCCAGGTGGTAAGGGTAGGCAACAACACATCTGCCATGCTGATTCTCAACACGGGGGCCCCTCAGGGGTGTGTGCGTAGTCCCCTCCTGTGCTCCCTGTTCACCCATGACTGGGTAGCCAAGCATGACTACAACACCATCATAGAGTATCCTGATGACAGGCCTGATCACCGACAACGATGAGACAGCCTATATCGAGGAGGTCGACAACAACCTCTCCCTCAACGTGATCAAGACAAAGGAGATGACCGTGGACTACAGGAAAAGGAGGCCCGAGCACACAAGCATTCTCATCGACGGGGCTGTAGTGGAACAGGTTGAGAGTTTCAAGTTTCTTGGTGTCCAAATCACCAACAAACTATCATGGTCCAAACACACCAAGACAGTCGTGAAGAGGGCACGACAATGCCTATTCCTCCTCAGGAGACTGAAAAGATTTTCAATTGGTCTTCAGATCCTCAAACGTTATACAGCTGCACCATCGAGACCATCCTGACTAGTTGCATCACCGCCTGGTATGGTAACTGCTCGGTCTCTGACAGCAAGGTGCTACAGAGGGTAGTGTGTAATGTGAGAGCAAAATTGCAAGATTATGTTATAAATACTGTTATTGCATCAAATGGTTGTTTTATGAATATGACAGGGGTTTCTTAGAACACTCTCATCTGTGTGTGTTCTACTGAGAATGGGCCTCTGGGTGCTTAATGCTGACAGAATATTTACGATGCCTTGGGTGATAAACCTAACAAGACCGCATTTCGTAGCATGAGTTGGTGTTTCTGTTCTATGAGGTACCAGGGTGGAGATGGCTCCAGTATGGATAAACTGGAAAGGAACTTTGTTTTGGGCGCCAGACCCTGGTTTCTACACAATGAGAAGTCTTTACAGCAGATACAGTTTGCTGTGAATTATTAGTATCTTTCGGACGAATCCTAACCTTGTGACCCATTCCATACATCTGTTGTTTGTCATGAACATTCAGGAGGATGTACTTTGCTATAAAATGCTGTGGCTCAAATCCACTCTTTGGGCTCTCAACGAATCACCTATTGGTGGGTCGTTGACAAGCTTCATTATTGCAATAATTAATCAATGTTACTAATACGTTTTGAATAAAGTAATATCCTGATTGGTGATTGACCTTGTCTCTCCTCATTATTGATTAGAATTTCCACAACAGTACGGCCCAGTACATCGCTGGGGCCAAGCTTCCTGCCACCCAGGGCCTCTATTCCAGGCGGTGTCAGAGGAAGGCCCTAAAAATTGCCAAAGACTCCAGCCACTCTAGTCATAGACTGTTCTCTCTGCTACCGCATGCAACGCGGCACCGGACACACCAAGTCTAGGTCCAAAAGGCTTCTTAACAGCTTCTACCGCCAAGCCATAAGACTGCTGAACAGCTAATCAAATGGCTACCCGGACTAATTGCTTTGACCCCCCCTTTCTTTACGCATGTGCTACTCGCTGTTTATTATCTATGCATAGTCACTTTACCCCTACTTACATGTACTGTACATATTACCTCAATTACCTCAACTAACCTGTACCCCCCACATTGACTCGTACCGGTACCCCCTGTATATAGCCTCATTATTGTTGCTCTTTTATTTTTCACTTTAGTTTATTAAGTAAATATTTTTCTGAACTCTTATTTTTTTTTAAACTGCATTGTTGGTTAAGGGCTTGTAAGTAAGCATTTCACAGTAAGATCTACAATTCTGTGCATGTGACAAATACAATTTCATTTGATTTGATTTCTGCTCCATGCAACACTGTACACAATCACCTTTTTTATGTGACTTGTCATCTTATACAGGGGTGCCTGTCACTCTGCTTACAGTGTATCAATGAAATTCACATAAATAGTGGAATATATTGTCATATATACAGTAACCCAGGTATTTCAGCAGTGCTTTGTACGCTACATTATAATTCCAAATGGTAGCACATAGTGACTCTTTCCACTTTGTTTTATGATGTAGTATTTATAGCCACATCTATATATGATTTAGTTTGACCTTTTCAACATAAGTTGATGCCAAATCAATGCATTTATGAAGTAAAAATATAAAAATGTACAGTGTTCAGCAGTTATCAAACTATATAATGTATGTTAGCTTGGCACTATATCATTATGGTTCAGAAGTTATCAGTTTTGAGCAGTTTGATGATAGTGATAGTTATTTGTATTGTTAACATGTGTATCAAATGACGTTGGAGGCAGCTTATTGTAGAGAAATTAACATTCAATTCTCTGGCAACAGCTCTGGTAGACATTCCTCGGCGTTACTCTGGACCCTGATCTCTCTTTTGAAGAACATATCAAGACTGTTTCAAGGACAGCTTTTTTCCATCTACGTAACATTGCAAAAATGAGAAACTTTCTGTCCAAAAATGATGCAGAAAAATTAAACCATGCTTTTGTTACTTCTAGGCTGGACTACTGCAATGCTCTACTTTCCGGCTACCCGGATTAAGCACTAAACAAACTTCAGTTAGTGCTAAATACGGCTGCTAGAATCCTGACTAGAACCAAAAAATTTGATCATTTTACTCCAGTGCTAGCCTCCCTACACTGGCTTCCTGTTAAGGCAAGGGCTGATTTCAAGGTTTTACTGCTAACCTACAAAGCATTACATGGGCTTGCTCCTACCTATCTTTCCGATTCGGTCCTGCCGTACATACCTACACGTACGCTACGGTCACAAGACGCAGGCCTCCTAATTGTCCCTAGAATTTCTAAGCAAACGGCTGGAAGTAGGGCTTTCTCCTATAGAGCTCAATTTTTATGGAATGGTCTGCCTACCCATGTGAGAGACGCAGACTCAGTCTCAACCTTTAAGTCTTTACTGAAGACTTATCTCTTCAGTAGGTCCTATGATTAAGTATAGTCTGGCCCAGGAGTGTGAAGTCAACGGAAAGGCTGGAGCAACGAACCGCCCTTGCTGTCTCTGCCTTGCCGGTTCCCCTCTCTCCACTGGGATTCTCTGCCTCTAACCCTATTACAGGGGCTGAGTCACTGGCTTACTGGTGTTCTTCCATGCCGTCCATGGGGGGGTGCGTCACTTGAGTGGGTTGAGTCACTGACGTGGTCTTCCTGTCTGGGTTGCCCCCCCCCCCCCCTCCCCCCTTGGGTTGTGCCGTGGCGGAGATCTTTGTGGGCTATACTCGGCCTTGTCTTAGGACGGTAAGTTGGTGGTTGTAGACATCCCTCTAGTGGTGTGGGGGCTGTGCTTTGGCAAAGTGGGTGGGGTTATATCCTGCCTGTTTGGCCCTGTCCGGGGGTATCATCCAATGGGGCCACAGTGTCTTCTGATCCCTCCTGTCTCAGCCTTCAGTATTTATGCTGCAGTAGTTTATGTGTCGGGGGGCTAGGGTCAGTCTGTTACATCTGGAGTATTTCTCTTGTCTTATCCGGTGTCCTGTGTGAATTTAAATATGCTCTCTCTAATTCTCTCTTTCTCTCTTTCTTTCTTTCTCTCGGAGGACCTGAGCCCTAGGACCATGCCTCAGGACTACCTGGCATGATGACTCCTTGCTGTTCCCAGTCCACCTGGCCGTGCTGCTGCTCCAGTTTCAACTGTTCTGCCTGCGGCTACGGAACCCTGACCTGTTCACCGGACGTGCTTGTTGCACCCTCGACAACTACTATGATTATTATTATTTGACCATGCTGGTCATTTATGAACATTTTAACATCTTGACCATGTTCTGTTATAATATCCACCCGGCACAGCCAGAAGAGGACTGGCCACCCCTCATAGCCTGGTTCTTCTCTAGGTTTCTTCCTAGGTTTTTGGCCTTTCTAGGGAGTTTTTCCTAGGGAGTTTTTCCTAGCCACCGTGCTTCTTTCACATGCATTGCTTGCTGTTTGGGGTTTTAGGCTGGGTTTCTGTACAGCACTTTGAGATATCAGCTGATGTACGAAGGGCTATATAAATACATTTGATTTGATTTTGATTTGATTCCTGCAGTCTGCATGCCAATTGCACGCTCTATCAAAACTTTAGACATCTATGGCATTGTGTTGTGACAAAACTGCCCATTCTGCCTAAGTGGCCTTTTATTGTCCTCAGCACAAGGAGGACCTGTGTAATGATCATACTGTTTAATCAGCTTCTTCATATGCCACACCTGTTAGATGGATGGATTATCTTGGCGAAGGAGAAATGCTAACTAACAGGGATATAAAACAATTTGTGCACCAAATTTGAGAGAAATATGCTTTTTTTGTGTAAGGAAAATGTTTGGAATCTTTTATTTCAGCTCATGACTCATGGGACCAACACTTTACATGTTGCATTTATATTTTTGTTCAGTTTATTTACGTTAACTAGGCACTACAACATTTTGATTCAGTAGTCACCAGCTTTGAGCAGTTTGATTAAGTTATAGCTAATTGTATTGTTAACATGACAAGAAAATCATATAAAAAATTAAGTGAATATTGAAAAGCAGATACTTAGAATGGATATGTATCCAAATTGAAATAGTGGTTTGGTGCAGTGAACAAATGATGTTCTGAATTTGTTTGTTGTACTAAGTCATTTGAAAATATCCTTAGAGTATTGAAACATGAGCCGTTTTGATTATCTCTTTTGATTTTGTGCTTTGAATTCTGAAAATGTACCACACACTTGTGAAAATTGCACAAAAGTGATTGAAAAAGAAAGATGTTACTTCCAAGACCCCTAACCTGTTTGAATACACTGAGGAGCCCATCAAACATCACCAGCCAATTATTTATGCTAAGTTGAGAGCCTTTGTGAAGGTCTGTGACATAGATTTCTGCCTACAGGAACAGTCATGTAATATACAGTGCATTTGGAAAGTATTCAGACACCTTGACTTTTTCCACGTTACAGCCTCTAGAATAGATTACATTTTTTTCCCCCTCCAATCTACACACAATACCCTATGATGAAAAGGAAAAACAGGTTTTTAGACATTTAAAAAAATTCATTTGAAATAGTACATTTACATAAGTATTCAGACGATTTACTCAGTACTTTGTTGATGCACCTTTGTCAGCGATTACAGCCTAAAGTCTTCTTGGGTATGACGCTACAAGTTAAGCATACCTGTATTTGGTGAGTTTCTCCCATTCTTTTCTGCAGATCCTCTCAAGCTCTGTTAGGTTGGATGGGGAGCGTCGCTGCACAATTATTGTCAGGTCTCTCTAGAGATGTTAGATCGGGTTCAAGTCTGGGCTCTGGCTGGGCCACTCAAGGACATTCAGTGACTTGTTCTGAAGCTCCTCCTGCGTTGTCATGGCTGTGTGCTTAGTGCTCTGGAGCAGGTTTTCATGAAGGATTTCTCTGTACTTTGTTCTGTTCATCTTTCCCTCAATCCTGACTAGTCTCCCAGTCCCTGCCGCTGAAAAACATCCCCACAGCATGATGCTGACACCACCATGCTTCACCGTAGGGATGGTGCCAGGTTTCCTCCAGATGTGGCGCTTGGCATTCAGGCCAAAGAGTTCAAACTTGGTTTCATCAGACAAGAGAATCATGTTTCTCATAGTTTGGTCCCGTGTGGCTCAGTTGGTAGCGCATGGTGTTTGCAATGCCAAGGTTGTGGGTTCGATTCCCACAGGGGACCAGTACGGAGAAAAAATATATGAAATGTATGCATTCACTACTGTAAGTCGCTCTGGATAAGAGCGCCTGCTAAATGACTAAAAATGTAAAATGTGCCTTTTGAAAAACTCCAAGTGGGCTGCCATGTGCCTTTTACTGAGAAGTGGCATCTGTCTGGCTACTCGACCATAAAGGTCTTATTGGTAGAGTGCTGCAGAAATGGTTGTCCTTCTGGACGTTTCTCTTATCTCCACAGAGGATCTCTGGAGCTCTGTCAGAGTGACCATCGGGTTCTTGGTCACTTCGCTGACCAAGGCCCTTCTCCCCCGATTTCTCAGTTTGGCTGGGCAGCCAGCTCTAGGAAGAGTCTTGGGGATTCCAAACTTCTTTCATTTTAAAATGATGGAGGCCACTGTGTTCATGGGGACCTTCAATGCTGTAGAAATGTTTTTTTCCCCTTCTCCAGATCTGTGCTTCGACACAATCCTGTCTCTGAGCTCTAAGGACAATTCCTTCGACCTCATGGCTTGGTTTTTGCTCTGACATGCATTGTCAACTGTGGGACCTTATATAGACAGGTGTGAGCCTTTCCAAATCATGTCCAATCAATAGAATGTATGACAGGTAGACTCCAATCAAGTTGTAGAAACATCTCAAGGATGATCAATGGAAACAGGATGCACCTGAGCTCAATTTCGAGAATCAAGGTAAGGTATTTCTGTTTTTTATTTGTAATATATTTGCAAATATTGCTAAAATCCTGTTTTTGCTTTGTCATTATGGAATATTGTGTGTAGAGTGATTAGGGAAAAAACGATTTAATACATTTTAGAATAAGGCTGTAACATAACAAAATGTGGAAAAATTCAAGGGGTCTGAGTACTTTCCGAATGCACTGTATACTGTAGGTTAACAGCAAGGATAAACTGATATCACAATACGCCTTGCTCTTATCGATAAAAAGATATCAACATTATATTGAAATAGCTATACTGGTGCCCACACCTAAAATGTGCACATTGAGAAGTAATTGTATTTATCATCACATGCTTGTATGTTTAGCTTTGTGTTTAGCTTGAGTGCTTGTTTTTCAAACAACAGTATTGAATGGGGAATTGTAGCAGATACATATCCTTCTATGTTTAAACTACCAATGCTGTATTGAGATCAGAGAATTTCCAGATCACGATATGCCTTGTTCATATTGATATCAAAATATCAAAATAGCATTATTGGGTCCCACCACTAATATCTAGGATGTAAAATGTAATCCTTAATTTTAGAAAACTGATGTCTGCAGCATAAGTGAATATAATTACATGTTTGTGTGTGTGTGTGTGTGAGAGAGAGATCCTTATTGATCTTAAAAATCTAATTTAATAATTACATCTGATGTGTTCATAGTAATCAAAACCAGGCTACAGCTACAAGTGAAGACACACCACCTCCCAATTACAAAGGGTATAGAGAGGGGCCGTCTTGTTTTAGGGTGAAAGCGAATCACTAATGTTTTATGCAGATTTAACACTTGCAAAGGCTTCTGGGGTGATGTACTGTACCCCGTGAGTCCAAATGTGCACTTCACATTTCCATATCATAAAACTCATGTCATATACAGTGTAAAGTTTTAATCACTAGGTTTGATGTACTCAGTCAATTGAAAATGTGCTTACAGTTTTGAAGCATGAGACATTTCAATGATCTGATTTGATTTATGTGCTTTGAGTTGTGAAAATGTTCCACATACTTAAAAAATTGCACCAAATTGATAAAAAATATAAAAATAATTCCAAGCCTCTGTGAAGTCCAGACAACTGCTTGTTGATTCCCAATTGGGCCAGGAGTGAATGCTCTGGGAGGCCTATTCCTACTCCCAACCAGTTTGATTACATTGTTGGATTTCGACCCAGACCCCCAAAACACACCCCCTTCAAAACACTTTCAACAGGCCCCCCCAACCAAACCCCTACCCTCAACACCAAAAGGTTTCAACATGTCCAACCAAACCCCCATCTTCTCCACCCACAAACTTGATCAGAAGTCATAATAGACCTTTGGCTCCCCAAATAGCCTCACACACTACCACTGATCAAGGGCATAAAAACATCCTTGTCCCACAATTGACCAAGGACTTTACTTGATGAAAATCACCAAGTCTTCTGTCTTACATAAAGTCCAATACACTACCCCCAAGATCACAACAAGTCCCTCACACGTCTCATGGAGAGAAAAAACCCACAGACACTGACATTTTCCACTCGTGCCCCAACATATCTGGATGTATCTGAAGAACTCATGCCAAATTTGGAACTGGTTTCTTGGGCGCTGACACATTCCTTGTGTCTTCATCATTCGGTCGTACGCCCTTGATGGTACTGGGTAGACCAGACCTGTTGATAGATTTCTCAGGTGCTTCAGCCTCAATAGCAAATGATTGGCTGACCTCCATGGCTGCTGTTTGACTGGGTACAAATAGTTTCAGTCAGAATTGTCTAAACTACAGTGCATTCGGAAAGTATTCAGACCCCTTGACTTTTTACACATTTTGTTATGTTACAGCGTAATTCTAAAATTGATTAAATAATTTCCCCCCCCTCATCAATCTACACACAATACCCTATAATGAAAAAGCAAAAACAGGTTTTTAGAGTTTTTTGCAAATGCATTCCCAACCCAAAAACAGAAATATCACATTTAAATAGGTATTGAGACCCTTTACTGAGTACTTTGTTGAAGCACCGTTGGCAGCGATTACAGCCTCAAGTCTTCTTGAGTGTGACACTACAAGCTTGGCACACCTGTATTTTGGGAGTTTCTCCCATTCTTCTCTGCAGATCCTCTCAAGCTCTGTCAGGTTAGATGGGGAGTGTCGCTGCACGGCTATTTTCAGGTCTCTCCATGGATATTCGATCGGGTTCAAGTCCAGGCACTGGCTGGGCCACTCATGGACATTCAGAGACTTGTCCCGAATCCACTCCTGCTTTGTCTTGGCTGTGTGCTTAGGGTCATTGTCCTGTTAGAAGGTGAACCTTCACCCCAGTCTGAGGTCCTGAGCAATTTTTAGCAGGTTTTCATCAAGGATTTCTCTATACTTTGCTCTGTTCAGCTTTCCTTCGATCCTGACTAGTGTTCCAGTCCCTGCCACTGAAAAACATGCCCACAGCATGATGCTGCCACCACCATTCTTCACTGTAGGGATGGTGCCAGGTTTCCTCCAAAACTTGACACTTGGCATTCAGGCTAAATAATTCAATCTGGGTTTCATCAGACCAGAGAATCATGTTTCTCATGCTCTGAGGCCTTTATGTGCCTTTTGGCAAACTCCAAGTAGGCTGTCATGTGCCGTTTACTGAGCAGTGGCTTCCGTCTGACTACTCAACCAATGAAAGTCTGATTGGTGGAATGCTGCCGACCGAGATGGTTGTCCTTCTGGAAGGTTCACCTCCCTGACAAAGGCCCTTCTCCCCCGATTGTTCAGTTTGGCCAGGCAGCCAAATCTAGGAAGAGTCTTGGTGGCTCCAAACTTATTACATTTAAGAATGATGGAAGCCACTGTGTTCTTGGGGACCTTCAATTCTGTAGAAATGTTTTGGTACCCTTCCTCAGATCTGTGCCTCGATACAATCCTGTTTCGGAGCTCTAAGGACAATTCCTTTAATAACCTCATGACTTGGTTTTGGCTTTGACATGCACTGTCAACTGTGGGACATTATATAGACATCTGTGTGCCTTTCCAAATCATGTCCAATGAATGGAATTTACCACAGGTGGATACCAATCAAGTTGTAGAAACATCTCACGGATGTTTAATGGAAACAGGATGCACCTGAGCTCCATTTTGAGTGTCATAGCAAAGGGTGTGAATACTTATGTAAATAAGGTATTTCTGCTTTTTATTTTTAATATATTTGCACAAATTGCTAAAAAACTGTTTTCGCTTTGTCATTATGGGATATTGTGTGTAGAGTGATGAGGGAAAAAACCATTTAATACATTTTAGAATAAGGCTGTAACGTAACAAAATGTGGAAAAATTCAAGGGGTCTGATTACATTCCGAATGCAGTGTATAGTGTAGGTTAACAGCAAGGATAAACTGATATCACAATACGCCTTGATATCAACATTATATTGAAATAGCTATACTGGTGCCCACACCTAAAATGTGCACATTGAGAAGTAATTCTATTTATCATCACATTCTTGTATGTTTAGCTTTGTGTTTTGCTTGAGCGCTTGTTTTTCAAACAACAGTATTGAATGGGGAATTGTAGAAGATAAATATCATTCTACGTTTAAATTACCAATGCTGTATAGAGCTCAGAGAAATTCCAGGTCACGATATGCCTTGTTCATATTGATATCAAAAGATTCAAATAGCGATATTGGTGCCCACCCCTAATATCTAGGATGTAAAATGTAATCTTTAATTCTGGAAAACTGATTTCTCTAGCATCAGTGAAAATACTTATGTGTGTGTGTGTGTGTGTTTGTGTCTTTGTGTTTGTGTGTGTGTGTGTGAGAGAGAGAGATCCTTATTGATCTTAAAAATGTAATTTAATAATTACATCTGATGTGTTCATAGTAATCAAAACCAGGCTACAGCTACAAGTAAAGACACACCACAATTTTAAGCATGATCCATTTCGATGATCTGATTTGATTTATGTGCTTTGAGTTGTGAAAATGTTCCACATACTTTTAAAGATTACACCAACGGGATACAAAAACAACTGCAACTTCCAAGCCTCTGTGAAGTCCAGACAACTGCTTGTTGATTCCCAATTGGGCCAGGAGTGAATGCTCTGGGAGGCCTAATCCTGCTCCCAACCAGTTTGATTACATTGTTGGATTTCGACCCAGACCCCCAAAACACACCCCATTCAAAACACTTTCAACAGGCCCCCAACCAAACCCCTACCCTCAACACCAAAAGGTTTCAACATGCCCAACCAAACCCCCCTCTTCTCCACCCACAAACTTGATCAGAAGTCATAATAGACCTTTGGCTCCCCAAATAGCCTCATACACTACCACTGATCAAGGGCATAAAAACATCCTTGTCCCACAATTGACCAAGGACTTTACTTGATGAAAATCACCAAGTCTTCTGTCTTACATAAAGTCGAATACACTACCCCCAAGGTCACAACAAGTCACTCACACACGTCTTCAAGTCTGAATGGTTATGTCAATGTCATGTTACATTTTTTCATTTTTATAAATTTGCGCTATGATGAAGCTGGCTCTCATGAGGACCACCACAGGAAACGAAGACCCAGAGTTACCTCTGCTGCTTAGGATAAGTTCATTAGAGTTAACTGCAGCCCCAAAAAATGCTTCACAGAGTTCAAGTAACAGACACATCTCAACATCAACTGTTCAGAGGAGACCGCGTGAATCAGGCCTTCAAGGTCGAATTGCTGCAAAGAAACCACTACTAAAGGACACCAATAATAAGAAGAGACTTGCTTGTGCCAAGAAACACGAGCAATGGACATTAGACCGGTGGAAATCTGTCCTTTGGTCTGATGAGTCCAAATTTGAGATTTTTGGTTTCAACAGCGGTCTAGCAGTGTCTTTTTGAGATGCAGAGTAGGTGAACGGATGATCTCCGCATGTGTGGTTCCCACCATGAAGCATGGAGGAGGAGGTGTGATGGTGTGGGGGTGCTTTGCTGGTGACACTGTCTGTGATTTATTTAGAATTCAAGGCACACTTAACCAGCATGGCTACCATGTCATTCTGCAGTGATACGCCATCCAATCTGGTTTGCGCTTAGTGGAACTATCATTTTTTTCCCAACAGGACACTGACCCAAAACACACCTCCAGGCTGTGTAAAGGTTATTTGACCAAGGAGAGGGATGGAGTGCTGCATCAGATGACCTGGGATCCACAATCACCTGACCTCAACCCAAAAGAGATGATATGGGATGTGTTGGTGTCATGGTTGTTGTAAGGATTGGACCAAAACGCAGCGGGAATATGTATACTCATCTTCTTTTTATTTTGAAGAAGGAGAAACAACTAAATACGTATACAAAAAAGAAAAAACAAAACAGTCCTGTCAGGTGCAACAAACACTAAACAAGGAACAACTACCCACAAAATCCCATAGAATACACCCCTCTTAAATAGGACCTTCAATTAGAAGCAACTAGGATCAGCTGCTTCCATTTGAAGGTCAACCCAACAAACACCACATAGAAATAGACATACTAGAACATAACCCAACAAACCCCGAAACACTCTAAACAAACACACCCCTGCCACGTCCTGACCAAACTACAATAACAAATAACCCCTTTACTGGTCAGTATGTGACAGTTGGACCGCAGAGTGAAGGAAAAGCATCCAACAAGTGCTCAGCATATGTTGGAACTCTTTCAAGACTGTTGGAAAAGCATTCCAGGTGAAGCACAGTTCCTGCTCAGTCAAAACTGTTCGCTGCTCTGGCACCCCTATGGTGGAACAAGCTCCCTCACGACGCCAGGACAGCAGAGTCAATCACCACCTTCCGGAGACACCTGAAACCTCACCTCTTTAAGGAATACCTAGGATAGGATAAAGTAATCCTTCTAATCCCCCCCCCTAAAAGATTTAGATGCACTATTGTAAAGTGGTTGTTCCACTGGATATCATAAGGTGAATGCACTAATTTGTAAGTCGCTCTGGATAAGAGCGTCTGCTAAATGACTTAAATGTAAATGTAAATGTAAGCTGGTTGAGAGAATGCCAAGAGTGTGCAAAGCTGCTTTGAGGAATCTCAAACATAACATCTATTTTGATTTGTTTAACACTTTTTTGGTCCCTTCATGATTCCATATGTGCTATTTCATAGTTTTGATGTCTTTACTATTATTCTACAATGTAGAAAAATGTAAAATAAAGAAAAACCCTGGAATGAGTAGGTGTGTCCAAACTTTTGACTTGTACTGTATAAATATATATATATATATATATATATTTTATATATATATTTTACTTTATTATTTTCCCCTAACCCTACCACCCTTCCCATAATTGTCACGGTCGTGATAATGGACGGACCAACGCGCAGCGTGATTTGAGTTCCACATCCTTTTATTAAGTGAAAACTTCAACAAAACAATAAACAAGCAACGAAACGTGACTTACGTGGTGCAACAAGCACAAACAAACAATATCCCACAAATGCAGGTGGGAACAGGGACACCTTAAGTATGATCTCCAATTAGAGACAACGATAATCAGCTGCCTCTAATTGGGAACCATACTCAAACCCAAACCATACTCAGACTTTTCAGATCACCCAGCAGTGCTATTTGCAGAGTTAACTCCAGGTAAATGTTTTGTGTTTTTCTATAAAGCATTGGTTGATGTGTACGGCTACATTTCAGATACATTTTTGTACATTTGAACAGTAGTAGGACCAATCTACCTTGTTTTATTGGAGCTCTAAAGCAATACTAGTTGTGCCCCCCCTCCCCCCACATGGATTTAAAATGCCCCCTCGGGGATGTCATTCTGGAGCCAGTCCTGGAATCAACTGTATGTAAAAAAAAATATGTTTATGTTTGGTTTGGACACTTGTAATTGAACATACATGCACTAAAACAACATTGTTGCAAGTTGCTCAAGAATAAAATAATTGTTTGTGAGATTTCTGTCGCTTTATTTAATTGATTATGAGATGATTGAAAGAACACACACATACAGATAACAATGTAATAAATAATTATTAACATAGGGCTAGATTCAATCCAGACCGCAGAAGGTCTGTGTTACAACGCGATTGACATTTAAAGGTGAATATTTAATAAATAAACGGAACATAATACAAAACAAGAAACACTAGCAGCACACAGACATGAAACTGAAACAATAACGCCTGGGGAAGGAACCAAAGGGAGTGACATAAATAGGCCAGGAGAGGGTCAATAAGTGCTGGTGCGTGTGAGGATGGTGACAGGGGTGCGTAATAACCAGCAGTCTGGTGACCTAGAGGCCAGAGAGGGAGTATACGTGACATTTATCGTGAATGCAGTCTCCGGCTAATCACACTGTAACTCTGAACTGCCGTGATACGGATTTAATAGAGCCCTTAGTCTCATTGAGATTAAAAATGTACTTTGCAGGAGAGACCTGGTTAAAAAAGCATAACGCAAACATTTAAAAGATAAAACAAAAAGCACAAAAACTTCAGGTTACACATTGAACAGGCACATTGGTTTTGGGAGGAGGGGTTCAACTATGGCTTAAAATATTGACAGCCCCTAAATCATTTTTCACCATAGATTTTACTCTAGCTTTAAAATAAATAACAATTAGGCCAGGATTCAACAAAGGTGCGTTGTCTACAAGTGCACAGCAATTGAAGTGCATTTGAAGCTAATTTCCCGCTTGAGACGATATCTGCAGTGTTTAAAATGAATGCAATCTCCTCAAATGTTGGAGAGATAGCCTTTAAAAGACACCTTGTCGCTAGGCAATGTGCTTTTCTCCAACAGACTCGTCCCAAACTCGGTCCAGTGGTTTCAAGTTTGTATCCATAATGTTTGACGAGCAAAACAAACATACTTCTGCATTTCCCACTGTGTAAACTCATTGATTCTCATTGCAAATAGGCTCAGGATAACTCCTGATGAAGTTGGGTAGCTGATATTCAGAGCTTAAATAGCCAAATTGATTAGTCATAGGAATCAGAACTAATAAAGGCAATGCAACTGCCTGTTTTTTGCAAACGGTAGGCCTACCACATGGATGGGCATTCATAAGATTCCATTGTGTGCTGACATGGTAGGCTACACCCCAGTAAGCATGGACCGACGCCGACATCTTTTGGCAGTCTTTTTTGGTTGTTTTACAAACGGTAAGCCTACCACATAAATGGACCAAATCTGAACCAATCAATGTTTGGTTCAGATTTTTCTATTCTGGACCAGACTTGATTTGGCCCAAAATGATTTGGCCTATAAATGACTTATTTTCAACTTTCATTCAGAACCGAAAATTTACCTGATTTCAACATCTGGAAAATACGTATTGTATAAGTGTTTTGAACGTCATTTTTCTTCCTGGGACTTTTCTAGTTTTGCAGGGGCAACAATTTTTTTGTCTCGCCTAGGGTGGCAGAACAACCAGGACCGGGCCTGGTCTACAGCACCCCTCTGATTGAATCCCGGCCTTATTGTCCCACAATTGACCAAGGACTTTACTTGATGAAAATCACCAAGTCTTCTGTCTTACATAAAGTCCAATACACTACCCCCAAGATCACAACAAGTCACTCACACACGTCTTCATGGCAACAACAAAAAAAACACAGATAATCGCCCGTCTGAATTTTTCTCCTCGTGCCCCAACATGTCCCTCACACGTCTTCATGGAGAAAAAACCCCCCACAGACACTGACATTTTCCACTCGTGCCCCAACATATCTGGATGTATCTGAAGAACTCATGCCAAATTTGGAACTGGTTTCTTGGGCGCTGACACTTTCATCGTGTCTTCATCATTCGGTCATACGCCCTTGATGGTACTGGGTAGACCAGACCTGTTGATAGATTTTTCAGGTGCTTCAGCCTCAATAGCAAATGATTGGCTGACCTCCATGGCTGCTGTTTGACTGGGTACAAATAGTTTCAGTCAGAAAATTCTAAACTACAGTGCATTCGAAAAGTATTCAGAGCCCTTGACTTTTTACACATTTTGCTGCGTTACAGACTTATTCTAAAATGCATTAAATCGTTTTTTCCCTTGTCAGTATACACACAATACCCTATAATGAAAAAGCAAAAACTGTTTTTTAGAGTTTTTTGCAAATTTAGTAAAAAACAGAAATACCTTATTTACATAAGTATTCAGACCCTTTGCTATGAGACTCGAAATTGAGCTCAGGTACATCCTGTTTCCACTGATCATCCTTGAGATGTTTCTACAACTTTATTGGTGTCCACCTGTTGTAAATTCTGGAAAGGCACACACCTGTGTGCATGTCATAGCATGTCACAGCAAAAACCAAGCCATGATGTCAAAATTAATTGTATGTAGAGCTCAGAGACAGGATTGTGTTGAGGCACAGATCTGGGGAAGGAGACAAAAATATTTCTGCAGCATCCCCATGAACACAGTGGCCTCCATCATTCTTAAATGGAAGACGTTTGGAACCACCTAGACTCTTCCTAGAGCTGGCCGCCCATCCAAACTGAGCAAACGGGGGAGAAGGGCCTTGGTCAGGGAGGTGAGCAAGAACCCGATGGTCACTCTGACAGAGCTCCAGAGCTCCTCTGTGGAGTTGGGAGAACCTTCCAGAAGGACAACCATCTCTGTAGCACTCCACCAATCAGGCCTTTATGGTAGAGCGGCCAGACGGAAGCCACACCTCAGTAAAAGGCACATGACAGCACACTTGGAGCCACCTAAAGACTCTCAGACCATGAGAAACATGATTATCTGGTCTGACGATACCAAGTTTGAACTCTTTGGCCTGAATGCCAAGTGTCATGTCTGGAGGAAACCTGTCACCATCCCTACGTTGAAGCATGGTGGTGGCAGCATCATGCTTTGGGCATGTTTTTCAGCAGCAGAAACAGGGAGACTACCAAAAAAAGATGAATGGAGAAAAGTATAGAGAGATTCTTGACGAAAACCTGCTCCAGAGCACTCAGGACCTCAGACTGGGGCGAAGGTTCACCTTCCAACATGACAATTACCCTAAGCACACAACCAAGACGAGGCAGGAGTGGCTTCAGGAAAAGTCTCTGAATGTCCTTAGGTGGCCCAGCCAGTGCCCAGACTTGAACCCGATCTAACATCTCTGGAGAGCTGAAAATATCTGTGCAGCGACGCTCCCCATCTAACCTGACAGAGGTTGAGAGGATCTGCAGAGAAGAATGGGAGAAACTCACCAAATACAGGTGTGCCAAGCTTGTAGCGTCACACCCAAGAAGACTTGAGGCTGTAATCGCTGCCAACGGTGCTTCAACAAAGTACTCAGTGAAGGGTCTGAATGGTTATGTCAATGTCATGTTACATTTTTTCATTTTTATAAATTTGCGCTATGATGAAGCTGGCTCTCATGAGGACCACCACAGGAAACGAAGACCCAGAGTTACCTCTGCTGCTTAGGATAAGTTCATTAGAGTTAACTGCAGCCCCAAAAAATGCTTCACAGAGTTCAAGTAACAGACACATCTCAACATCAACTGTTCAGAGGAGACCGCGTGAATCAGGCCTTCAAGGTCGAATTGCTGCAAAGAAACCACTACTAAAGGACACCAATAATAAGAAGAGACTTGCTTGTGCCAAGAAACACGAGCAATGGACATTAGACCGGTGGAAATCTGTCCTTTGGTCTGATGAGTCCAAATTTGAGATTTTTGGTTTCAACAGCGGTCTAGCAGTGTCTTTTTGAGATGCAGAGTAGGTGAACGGATGATCTCCGCATGTGTGGTTCCCACCATGAAGCATGGAGGAGGAGGTGTGATGGTGTGGGGGTGCTTTGCTGGTGACACTGTCTGTGATTTATTTAGAATTCAAGGCACACTTAACCAGCATGGCTACCATGTCATTCTGCAGTGATACGCCATCCAATCTGGTTTGCGCTTAGTGGAACTATCATTTTTTTCCCAACAGGACACTGACCCAAAACACACCTCCAGGCTGTGTAAAGGTTATTTGACCAAGGAGAGGGATGGAGTGCTGCATCAGATGACCTGGGATCCACAATCACCTGACCTCAACCCAAAAGAGATGATATGGGATGTGTTGGTGTCATGGTTGTTGTAAGGATTGGACCAAAACGCAGCGGGAATATGTATACTCATCTTCTTTTTATTTTGAAGAAGGAGAAACAACTAAATACGTATACAAAAAAGAAAAAACAAAACAGTCCTGTCAGGTGCAACAAACACTAAACAAGGAACAACTACCCACAAAATCCCATAGAATACACCCCTCTTAAATAGGACCTTCAATTAGAAGCAACTAGGATCAGCTGCTTCCATTTGAAGGTCAACCCAACAAACACCACATAGAAATAGACATACTAGAACATAACCCAACAAACCCCGAAACACTCTAAACAAACACACCCCTGCCACGTCCTGACCAAACTACAATAACAAATAACCCCTTTACTGGTCAGTATGTGACAGTTGGACCGCAGAGTGAAGGAA
Organism: Salmo trutta; assembly: GCF_901001165.1. Lineage (NCBI taxonomy): Eukaryota > Metazoa > Chordata > Actinopteri > Salmoniformes > Salmonidae > Salmo > Salmo trutta. The sequence continues at coordinate 24,564,811 of NC_042957.1, forward strand.
AAGCATCCAACAAGTGCTCAGCATATGTTGGAACTCTTTCAAGACTGTTGGAAAAGCATTCCAGGTGAAGCACAGTTCCTGCTCAGCCCAGTCAAAACTGTTCGCTGCTCTGGCACCCCTATGGTGGAACAAGCTCCCTCACGACGCCAGGACAGCAGAGTCAATCACCACCTTCCGGAGACACCTGAAACCTCACCTCTTTAAGGAATACCTAGGATAGGATAAAGTAATCCTTCTAATCCCCCCCCCTAAAAGATTTAGATGCACTATTGTAAAGTGGTTGTTCCACTGGATATCATAAGGTGAATGCACTAATTTGTAAGTCGCTCTGGATAAGAGCGTCTGCTAAATGACTTAAATGTAAATGTAAATGTAAGCTGGTTGAGAGAATGCCAAGAGTGTGCAAAGCTGCTTTGAGGAATCTCAAACATAACATCTATTTTGATTTGTTTAACACTTTTTTGGTCCCTTCATGATTCCATATGTGCTATTTCATAGTTTTGATGTCTTTACTATTATTCTACAATGTAGAAAAATGTAAAATAAAGAAAAACCCTGGAATGAGTAGGTGTGTCCAAACTTTTGACTTGTACTGTATATATATATATATATATATATATATATATTTTATATATATATTTTACTTTATTATTTTCCCCTAACCCTACCACCCTTCCCATAATTGTCACGGTCGTGATAATGGACGGACCAACGCGCAGCGTGATTTGAGTTCCACATCCTTTTATTAAGTGAAAACTTCAACAAAACAATAAACAAGCAACGAAACGTGACTTACGTGGTGCAACAAGCACAAACAAACAATATCCCACAAATGCAGGTGGGAACAGGGACACCTTAAGTATGATCTCCAATTAGAGACAACGATAATCAGCTGCCTCTAATTGGGAACCATACTCAAACCCAAACCATACTCAGACTTTTCAGATCACCCAGCAGTGCTATTTGCAGAGTTAACTCCAGGTAAATGTTTTGTGTTTTTCTATAAAGCATTGGTTGATGTGTACGGCTACATTTCAGATACATTTTTGTACATTTGAACAGTAGTAGGACCAATCTACCTTGTTTTATTGGAGCTCTAAAGCAATACTAGTTGTGCCCCCCCTCCCCCCACATGGATTTAAAATGCCCCCTCGGGGATGTCATTCTGGAGCCAGTCCTGGAATCAACTGTATGTAAAAAAAAATATGTTTATGTTTGGTTTGGACACTTGTAATTGAACATACATGCACTAAAACAACATTGTTGCAAGTTGCTCAAGAATAAAATAATTGTTTGTGAGATTTCTGTCGCTTTATTTAATTGATTATGAGATGATTGAAAGAACACACACATACAGATAACAATGTAATAAATAATTATTAACATAGGGCTAGATTCAATCCAGACCGCAGAAGGTCTGTGTTACAACGCGATTGACATTTAAAGGTGAATATTTAATAAATAAACGGAACATAATACAAAACAAGAAACACTAGCAGCACACAGACATGAAACTGAAACAATAACGCCTGGGGAAGGAACCAAAGGGAGTGACATAAATAGGCCAGGAGAGGGTCAATAAGTGCTGGTGCGTGTGAGGATGGTGACAGGGGTGCGTAATAACCAGCAGTCTGGTGACCTAGAGGCCAGAGAGGGAGTATACGTGACATTTATCGTGAATGCAGTCTCCGGCTAATCACACTGTAACTCTGAACTGCCGTGATACGGATTTAATAGAGCCCTTAGTCTCATTGAGATTAAAAATGTACTTTGCAGGAGAGACCTGGTTAAAAAAGCATAACGCAAACATTTAAAAGATAAAACAAAAAGCACAAAAACTTCAGGTTACACATTGAACAGGCACATTGGATTTGGGAGGAGGGGTTCAACTATGGCTTAAAATATTGACAGCCCCTAAATCATTTTTCACCATAGATTTTACTCTAGCTTTAAAATAAATAACAATTAGGCCAGGATTCAACAAAGGTGCGTTGTCTACAAGTGCACAGCAATTGAAGTGCATTTGAAGCTAATTTCCCGCTTGAGACGATATCTGCAGTGTTTAAAATGAATGCAATCTCCTCAAATGTTGGAGAGATAGCCTTTAAAAGACACCTTGTCGCTAGGCAATGTGCTTTTCTACAACAGACTCGTCCCAAACTCGGTCCAGTGGTTTCAAGTTTGTATCCATAATGTTTGACGAGCAAAACAAACATACTTCTGCATTTCCCACTGTGTAAACTCATTGATTCTCATTGCAAATAGGCTCAGGATAACTCCTGATGAAGTTGGGTAGCTGATATTCAGAGCTTAAATAGCCAAATTGATTAGTCATAGGAATCAGAACTAATAAAGGCAATGCAACTGCCTGTTTTTTGCAAACGGTAGGCCTACCACATGGATGGGCATTCATAAGATTCCATTGTGTGCTGACATGGTAGGCTACACCCCAGTAAGCATGGACCGACGCCGACATCTTTTGGCAGTATTTTTTGGTTGTTTTACAAACGGTAAGCCTACCACATAAATGGACCAAATCTGAACCAATCAATGTTTGGTTCAGATTTTTCTATTCTGGACCAGACTTGATTTGGCCCAAAATGATTTGGCCTATAAATGACTTATTTTCAACTTTCATTCAGAACCGAAAATTTACCTGATTTCAACATCTGGAAAATACGTATTGTATAAGTGTTTTGAACGTCATTTTTCTTCCTGGGACTTTTCTAGTTTTGCAGGGGCAACAATTTTTTTGTCTCGCCTAGGGTGGCAGAACAACCAGGACCGGGCCTGGTCTACAGCACCCCTCTGATTGAATCCCGGCCTTATTGTTTATTACAATCATTTGATTTACACATTTCATCTACAGTCATAATGCAAGTACAGGACAACTCAGTTAATAAATCATATTAATGAAATGTCATTGACCAAATTAGCAGTAATATTATGACATCTCTTCTGACGTCAAAGTATGCTACAGTACTGTTTGTAGAAAATAGGAATAAAAATATTTCCAGGAAATCACAAAGATGTGTTTAGCAATTGATTAATGTGTATGAGTTTAGTTATTAATATGAAATGTAATATGTTATTGACATAATATAATTAAATAATGATAAGACCTGCCTAAACACCACCTAAACCCCACCCATCCCCGTCTTTGAGGAACCAACCAGGTGGATGTTTCCCTCTGGGTGAGAGTAGTGGCAGATGGGTGGGTTGGTCCTGATCCAGTATATAGCTTGATCCAGTATATAGGTAGTTCTCTGAGGTAGAAAACATATGATGAGTACAGTGTTCTTCAATCCCCAATCCTGCAGACCCTTAAGGTGTGCAGGCTTTTATTACAGCCCAGTACTAACACGTCTGATTTAACTTATAAGGGCTTGAAGAGTAAAACATTGTGTAATAGTTAAGTGTTAATTGCATTTATTAAATGACATGTGTTTGTCAGCTGCAGACAGACGTGTTTGTCCTTTATCAAGACTGTACAAACCTTGATGTTCATCACTTATTTGAAGGGGACTTTCATATTCTCACTTTTCTCTTTGGGAGTAGGTGCCTGGTAAGAGAGGTGATCTGAGCTTTCAGTAACGCTTGCATTAAGTTGCTTTTCTGTGCAGTAACACTGTTCGTTCTATAATAACGCCATTGTATTACAATGTTGGTATATTGTACTTTAATTGGCTTTGCGTTCTAATTACAAAGGAATGCAGCTGAGAGTTTTTTGTTATTACACACTCCATATTCCATTTGTGTATAACAAAAGCCATTCAGTTCCATTACTATTACAGAGCAATTGCCATAGTACTATGTGATTACAATGTCGTAACTAGCATAATTATAGCAACAGGTATAAGAGCAACTTAAAGAAAATGTAAACACATGTTCCTGCTCTATAAATGAATGGGAAGACAACAAAGCAACTATAAGAGCAGAACTCACCCCAGCCAAGATTACTTTCAACACTTCGTCTCGCACCTGGTATTAACATGACAAAAAGCAGTAGTGGTAGTACACAGTTCACTGTTGAAACACACTATTAAAATATATTAAATAACATAAGATCCCTAATGATTGACAAATACCTTTTTCTCTGCAAAACATCCAGTCAGTAAAATGAAGAAGCCCTGACAAAAATTTGACACAATAAATACAATGGTTAAAATTGATTTCAGCTCCTTTCACCCAATAGTTTCAGACAAGAATATTTTTCATGGAAAATGGATGAAAAAGTACCTGTAAGGAGTTTATGATGGTGAAAGCATAATGCTTCACAACATCCATTATTTGGTTGAACTCAATGAGCACAAAGAATCCGAAAACCCATGTTATCCCAAAGACTGGTGTTAAAAAGACCACCACTTTCAGGATGCTTTTGGCTGCCTCTTTCTCGTCGGCTTTACTCCCATCAGGGACATTGGACTTTAGGAGCGTCATGATGACAACACACATGGAGAACAGATTCATCAAAACAATCGTCCCGACGGGCAGAAGAAATGCGTGAATGGACCCTTTCAGAAGTCCATCGTAAATGAGCCAGCAGGTTGTTGTGTTGTGGTAGGGGTTTCCTGTGTATTTGTAGTACACATAGGTAGCTGCCACGATCACTGTGGGACAGACGTAGCCGAGGACGGTGGACAAGAGCAGATACACCCTCTTCCTCAGCGGGTGGAAGACGAAGATGAGCTGGTGTAGTAGCATGATGCTGAGGCATAGCATCCAGCAGAACATAGCCAGAAAGAAGAAATGCTTGGTCACGGTCAGGATGAGGCACCAGGTCGCAGAGATGCTGGGGAAGGAGGAGGCCAGGAAACTGCAGTCAGCCAATAAAAGGCATAGAGAGATGTTGACCAGGGCTGTGTGGCGGAAGTGTGAGAGGTTGGACTTCACAACGGCCGACCACACCAGCGCCTCGATGAAGAGGAAGACAATAAGGGAGCAGATGGACACGCCCAGGCCTACGTAGGTAATCTCATCCAGAAAGGGCAGGTTCACCGGGGTCTTGGACATCAGCACTGAGAAGGAGGTCAGGTGGGTGCACTCGCAGTAGCTTCTATTGTTGACCATTTCCTTCCACTTGCAGCCTTCTTCAGACCATTCCTTCAACGTGGTGTTCCAGAACACACAGAGGATTTTAGAGTGTCGAGACATTGACTGGTTGATGGGAAAGTTCAATTTGATGTCTATTTTGGAGTCGTTACTGTTTTGCAGTGTGGCTGACACCACAATGCTAGGGAACTCACTGTCTGGGAATTTTGAATTGTTTAATTTGTCAGCCAGGTTTTTGACTCCCACAGTTTTTACTATTCCTGAGGACTGGGCCAATTTGACCTCCACGCCAAACACAGTTCGATTGCAAGATGAGTTGTTTTGAGCTCGGCAGAGTTTGAATTGTAGATTTGGGGTGTCATTTCCGTTACTGGTATTCATTTTGATGTTCTTCACTAGACCCTCGACAGACTTGAGGTATTTTGAAGACATTCCATATTCAATGGTTTTGTTGACTGCCTTCCATGGGTTATTTAACATGTTGCTAGCTGCATCAACAAAAACCTGTGAATTGTATTTTACAAATGAATGCTTCTGTATGAGATATATTGTACACAGCAGTATAACTCTTGACTGGGGTATGTGCAAGTCACCCAATATTTGGCAACAGTTTAAAGGTGCAATCAGCGGTTCGAACAATAACAAAGCGCAACTGTTTTGGTCAATATCTCAGGGATGGAGCTGGAGGAATATAACCACTCTCAAATTCAAAGAGGGAGCTATGGATGCAAAGACTGAAATGATAGTTTTAACCATTCTCCAGATGTATAGTGTATGTTTACAATTACATTGTTTACAAACTTTGGAGTAAACAAGCTTATATTTTGGGTTATGAAGGGGGGAAGACAGTTGAAGTTACATAAGCATTTATAAGTTATATTTTTCTAGAATCAATGGCTATGTATCATTACTTTATCATGACTTTAGTCAAATCGACGTATCAACTGCAGATTGCTCCTATAAAGAGTAATCTATCTAAAATAAAAAACAGAATGGCTCACATCTAAAACAGACTCATCCAGGGTGATAGTTTCTGATGCTTCAGACATGACATCCAGAACACTGATGGAGGCATTCAAATCAGCAACTGAGCTGTTCATTTCAGCAACTGTGTTGTTCTTCAACCTAGAAAATATTTCACGAGCAACGTCCTGTGTGGCCCCAAGTCCCTCTCTAAAGTTCTGGAATGGTACAACACACATGGAGTAGTCATTTTCTTTGCAATACCAACACATTCTACCGGCCTAAAACATTTTAATGATAGTCACATTATTCAAGTGGCTGGATATGTAGTTGAATAATGTGATTCATCACCAACCCGTGAGTAATGTTGTCATATTACTGTAATGCAGGAATGCAAGCTCTTTCACTCAAAACATAGGCATTCACCAAAACACTACCAATGTTCCATATCAACTTTAAAGTGTGAGAGTTATATGAGTGCAGGAGGTTTAAGGCCATACTCACTGCTGCTGAGATGAGAATTTTATTAAGTTCCTCATTGACACAGTTATCCAGCACATCCATCCATGCAGGCCCATTGCATGTCCTCTCGTTATACCCCACTCTCCTCGGCTCACATTGTCGGATGACAATAGTGTCACCTTTTGGGGTTTTTGGCCAAAGATAATCTACTAAACAAGCCATCTCCTTTTCCTTAGCTGATAAAAACAAGCGTCGGTCAGTGAGGAGTATTAATAAGAACTAAACATCCACTTCATTTTTGTACATTTTGTATAAATAAACCATAGAAGTTTATTACTGTCACTCAAATGTGTTTTTTAAGTGAATTGTTGAAGTGGTGTTATGTCCAAAAAGGATGAAGAGGATTAAGCAAATTCATTGAAAGGACTCATACAACCTAAACATACCATAAATCACTGGTATAGTTATGCTTGCACTTTCAGTCTCATTCTCCTGGTTTGTAAATTTGACTGTGAAAACATGCGGTAATATCGATTGCTCGCAATTTATCTTTGGAGTTATGCTGTAGCTGGTCCCCGCTGGCAAGACTAGAAAAGAATGTTGACATTTTTCTCAAGTTACGGCAACTTTATACATTTTGAGCACTAAGAGAAATAAGGTGATAGTTCGAGACACAGTTCATAAAGAGTACCTGTGATTGGATTTGGGGGTTCCATTTGAGCTTGGTATGACCAAGTAACATTGTAAATCTCCGTGCTGTTCTCGATGGTTGCATTGACCATCACACTTTGAGGGCTTGTATCTTGGCATTCTACAGTCAGTGGGGTACTCGTCATGGTGATCTGATCTGGTAGCAGGGCTACCTTCAACTCTGCAGAGGCTGCGTGCACAATGGATCCTTTGGAAAATCCACACTTATAAATTCCTTTAGAAGCAATAAAAAAGCAATAAACAGGATCATATCAGTAGGTCTATTTCAGCATCGAACAAATCAGATGCACTGTTTACAATAACCACATAAACAGGAAATATAATCCTACTCCCTCGATTTATATTGGCAAGCATCATAGGTCTCTCAGACACACCTGCCCAGTTCCCTGACAACTTTTTAATTTGGACTGTGGTACAGTTAGGTGATGCCTCTGGGAAGGTGACGGTTATGCTGGTTCCAGTGTTCAGAACAAATGTCTCATTTCCCTTTATCAAGTTCCAGTTCCAAGAGCCATCTGTTTCATCAAATGTTGTTTCTTTAAATGTGCAACTCAGTATCGGTGTTGAGCGGTATGGCACTTTGTTCATTGGATACTTAATGCTTACAAATCCTGTGGAAAAGTAGAGACATACAATATCAATACAATAAATAATACAATAGATCTTTACACGTTTCACATAATCATTACCAACATAACATAGTCAATTTCATACCATAATTCTTGCTACATTTCTTAATATCATACTTTCTTTGCACTTGTTTGTATGGTCCATAGGTTATCATAGAACCAAAAGCTTTGCAACTCTGAAACTGCATCTGATTGGAGTGTGCAGAGACTCCATTTTCACTATAGTATTTTCTCCTGTGCCTTATCTGAGCCTAATGTGGCAGATCTCCTCGTGGTCTTAATATCACTATGTGAAAGGACTGTACATTTACCTGATGTTTCAACAGATATTTTGGCAGAGGAGCCTACAGTAGCTTCCAGGTCAGCTGTTATTATTGTAAGTTTTTTAGTCAGAAATATGACACTGAGATCCACTTCGAAATCAACAATGTGGCCATCACCCCTTATGTGTCAATATTGAGTTTCCAATGGGTGAAAGGGAGACAAAAACAAAAATTGATGTTGCATCTTTGGGGAGAAAAACAAGCACTCTGCCAAATATTAAGGAATGAATATATCCCATAATAAATGTTGAATGTATTACCTAGGTCCAGATACATTAAGGCCCTCAAACCCATTTAATTGTTGAAAACCCTCTGTGAGCTGAGAGAAAAAGGAATTGTGTTAATCAATATTAAATATAATGTATCACTTGTTCAGGTTATAAGAAATGCATATACTTTTCTTTAAGTCATTATACATTTTATTAATTTAATCTAAACCAAATTATACTATTTCATCAGATTTTAATTCCCTAAATATACAAATGAAAATGTACCTGTTGTTTGATAGTATTAGTTTCACTAAATACTTTTTCCACAGTGACTGTTCCATTAAAGGAAACTATGTAAACAAAAACAAAACATTAGAATTGTGACAGTCTAACACCGCAACAATATCAACCACAACATTAATAATAGCAGTGGATGACAATTATTAGTAGAAATAACAACAACAATTATACAATGAATAATTAATAATGATCAATATTTGTTAATAGTATTATCTATCCTATTGATCATATCAAATAATGGTAGTAAAAATAACAGTGTCAACAATAATACCTTTCACTTTGGGAATACAGAAGGCCGGCAAGTAAGAAATATTTGCATTACAATATGAGTCATTGCAACACTGGAACTCGTCACACACGGCGTTGCTCCAGATGTACTTTGTCGAACAGTTACATGTAGAATTATCCCCAACAGTTTCACATTCTACACAGAAACACACATTATCAATCAACAACAATCAGACTACGGATGAAAAAACACTGATAGAGGAACATTTCTCTATGAAACCATATTTGGTAGAAATAGTGATACTGTACCCGCTGTTAGTTCAAGCAGTTCAATAGTCATACTCCCGTTATCTGTAGTTATTTCCTTGATCGATGATAGAGTACCAGAGATGTCCAATGTAACATTGCTCTCTACCATGAACTCAGCCATGTAGGTATCTAAAACAATCAGTGACATAAAGGAACATTTTTTATTTTAAGCAAATGTGCAAGAGAGCCTTTTTGGCTCTTCAAGAGTGCATCTGCTTGTGTGAGAGAGTTAGTAAATTAACTTGTCCTCATGTGGCCCTTTTCTAGTTCTCGTCATATAGAGTAACCTGCCTGGTTTGTTATGTATTCAGACATAAATCTACAGATCAATTAACTCACCCACTGCTAAGGCCTGTGTAAATGAAGAGAGAGAGACACATTAGATATCATCATCAAAGGGTCAATAACTACATATGTCCACTAGAATTAATCTGTGAGATAAGATACATTCATTAGGTTACCTCCATATCTGTTGTTTTTATCGGTGCTTACCTTTACTTAGTTTACTTGACTAACATCCATGGCTACTGTGTAAATTGTCCAACTGGCTCATTTCAAGTGCTACTGCAATGTACAGTTGAAGTCGGAAGTTTACATACACTTAGGTTGGAGTCATTAAAACTCGTTTTTCAACCACTCCACAAATTTCTTGTTAACAAACTATAGTTTTGGCAAGTCGGTTAGGACATCTACTTTGAGCATGACCAGTCATTTTTCCAACAATTGTTTACAGACAGATTATCTCACTTATAATTCACTGTATCGCAATTCCAGTGGGTCAGAAGTTTACATACACTAAGTTGACTGTGCCTTTATAAACAGCTTGGAAAATTCCAGAAAATGATGTCATGGCTTTAGAAGCTTCTGATAGGCTAATTGATATCATTTGAGTCAATTGGAGGTGTACCTGAGGATGTATTTCAAGGCCTACCTTCAAACTCAGTGCCTCTTTGCTTGAAATCATGGGAAAATCTAAAGAAATCAGCCTAGACCTCAGAAGAAAATGGTAGACCTCCACAAGTCTGGTTCATCCTTGGGAGAAATTTCCAAATGCCTGAAGGTATCACGTTCATCTGTACAAACAATAGTACGCAAGTATAAACACCATGGGACCACACAGCCGTCATACCGCTCAGTACTTTGGTTCGAAAGTGCAAATCAATCCCAGAACAACAGCAAAGGACCTTGTAAAGATGCTGGAGGAAACAGGTACACAAGTATCTATATCCACAGTAAAACAAGTCCTGTATCGACATAACCTGAAAGGCCGCTCAGCAAGGAAGAAGCCACTGCTCCAAAACCGCCAAAAAGCCAGACTACGGTTTGCAACTGCACATGGGGACAAAGATCACACTTTTTGGAGAAATGTCCTCTGGTCTGATGAAACAAAAATAGAACTGTTTGGCCATAATGACCATCGTTATGTTTGGAGGAAAAAGGAGGAGGCTTGCAAGCCGAAGAACACCATCCCAACCGTGAAGCACGGGGGTGGCAGCATCATGTTGTGGGGGTGCTTTGCTGCAGGAGGGACTGCTGCACTTCACAAAATAGATGGCATCATGAGGAGGGAAAATTATGTGGATATATTGAAGCAACATCTCAAGACATCAATCAGGAAGTTAAAGCTTGGTCACAAATGGGTCTCCCAAATGGACAGTGACCGAAAGCATACTTCCAAAGTTGTGGCAAAATGGCTTAAGGACAACAAAGTCAAAGTATTGGAGTGGCCATCACAAAGCCCTGACCTCAATCCTATAGAAGATTTGTGGGCAGAACTGAAAAAGCGTGTGCGAGCAAGGAGGCCTACAAACCTGACTCAGTTGCACCAGCTCTATTAGGAGGAATTTTCCAAAATTCACCCAACTTATTGTGGGAAGGTTGTGGAAGGCTACCTGAAACGTTTGACCCAAGTTAAACAATTTAAAGGCAATGCTACCAAATACTAATTGAGTGTATGTAAACTTCTGATCCACTGGGAATGTGATGAAAGAAATAAAAGCTGAAATAAATAATTCTCTCGACATTTCACATTCTTAAAATAAAGTGGTGATCCTCACTGACCTAAGACAGGGAATTCTGTCTTAGGTCAGTGAATTCTGTCTTAGGTCATTTAAACTGAGTTTAAATGTATTTGGCTAAGGTGTATGTAAACTTCCGACTTCAACTGTACTGCTTACCTGGTGGTAGAGGAATACCACGCCGCAGTAAAGTATTACCGCTCTGGCCCACATCGTTTGTCTGATGGAAGCAAAGAAAATGTACACTACTTCAACAATTTGGACACATTAATGAATTAAAACATCAATTTTCATGACAGACAATAGTGATACTGTAGTGAGACTCCATTGGTGTTCTTATTATCGACCTTACTGTTGTATTTTTGTCTCATTTGAGTCCTTGCTACTTGTTGATTTTATTATTCTATTCAGATTTTATTGCCCATTTCTGGGTGGTTTATTTTCTTTTATGTTTCACTCTGAGGTAGATACTGTTGTAAAGAATATAGGTCATGACCATTATTAACTAGCCTTTTATCTCCTGAGCTCCTTTTCCTGAAGTATACAAAGTCCAAATTAGCTAGTCAAACTTTCTTTTGCATTACTTTGCATGCCCCCATAATACAGACAAAGCAGTCCTGTTGACCTGCTTATGACGCAATGAATAACCCTTGTCAATCAACCTCTGCTCATTAAACAGAACATAGAACAATCCACTCACTATGTACACTGTATGTCCTCTCAATTATTTACATGGCCATATAAACAAAAAGCCATTATTTTATTAAACTACACTGCCACAGCACATTATTTGCTCGTGTTTATTAATTAAAGAAGACCATCAACATTTTACTTGAGGTTATTTTTCAGTTTTTAAACAACTAAATGACCGACATCAGTTCACTTACTTGAATTCCATTTTGTTCTTGTTTTCTGTGAGCTCCATGTGCAGTTTCTGTAGAGATAAATCAGATGATTCCTGAACTGTGCGATGTAGTAGGGAGTTGTACATAGTTTAACGCAGAAAACCTGGTAATTAACTACAAAGACCATAGTTCATTGCACGCCTGCTTAAACTTGTTCATCAGTTGATTGGCGAGCCTGAAAATACATGATCTAAGTGATTCATAGCTGATATTCAGAGTCATAAAAGTGTACCTTATTTACTTTGAAGAACTACTAAAATAGTGATTTTGTCATATAGCATAGACAGTAGCTCTGTCACGCCCTGACCATAGAGAGCCTTTTTATTCTCTATTTTGGTTAGGTTGGGGTGTGACTAGGGTGGGTAATCTAGGTTGTTTATTTCTATGTTGGCCTGGTATGGTTCCAAATCAGAGGCAGCTGTTTTTTGTTGTCTCTGATTGGGGATCATATTTAGGCAGCCATTTCCCCACTGGTTTTTGTGGGATCTTGTTTTGAGTTAGTGCATGTAGCACCTCTGATGTCACGGTTCGTTGTTTGTTTCTTTTTGTTTGGAAGTTTCGCTTGAATAAATATGTGGAACTTTAATCACGCTGCGCCTTGGTCCGTCGCTCCACACGATCGTGACAGAAGATCCCACCAAACCAGGACCAAGCAGCGTGCCCAGGAGGAGAAGGTATCCTGGGCTTGGGAGGAGATCAAGGAGGAGAAAATAACCTGGACATGGGAAGAAATCATCTAGGGACACGAAAGCCTTCCTTGGAAGCAGACACAAGGTGATAAGGGAGGTCCGCAACGACGGCCGGGGTTCGCGGCCACAATGAAAGCCCAAAAGACAGTCTGGGGGGGGGGCACACGGGGTGGTCGGTGGAGCTGAGGAGTCAACCGGAGCCAGTCTGGGAGAAGTTGGAGAAATTGGAGGAGATTGAACGGAGAGAGTCAGAGACCGTCAGTGAGTTGATGGAGAAATTGGAGGAGAGAGAAAGGAGAGAGTTGTTGTGTTGGTGTATGATGCACGACATTCGCCCTAAGGAGCGTGTTATCCGTTTGATGCCACCTGAGTTAGCTCTCCGTACTCGTCCTGAGGAGCGTGCTATCAGTCTGGTAAAATCTGTGCCGGCTCTACGCACCAGGTCTCCAGTGCGCCTCCATAGCCCAGTACGTCCTGTGCCAGCTCCCCGCACTCGCCGTGCGAAGTGTGTCATCGTTCTGGTACAATTTGTGGTGGCTCTACGCACCAGGTCTCCAGTGCGCCTCCACAGCCCAGTACATCCTGTGCCAGCTCCCCGCACTCGCCATGCGAAGTGTGTCATCGTTCTGGTACAATTTGTGCCGGCTCTACGCACCAGGTCTCCAGTGCGCCTCCACAGCCCAGTACGTCCTGTGCCAGCTCCTCGCACTCGCCCTGAAGAGCGTGTCACCAGTCCGGTGCAACCTGTGCCGGTCCCACGCATCAGGCCTCCAGTGCACCTCCCCAGTCTGGTATGTCCTGTGCCTGCTCCACGCACTCGTCCTGAAGTGCGTGTCACCAGTCCGGTGCCCCCTGCACCGGCTCCACGCACTAGGCCTCCAGTGCGCATTCACAGTCCAGAGCTTCCGGCGACGGTCCCCAGTCCAGAGCTTCCGGCGACGGTCCCCAGTCCAGAGCTTCTGGCGATGGTCCCCAGTCCAGAGCTTCCAGCGACGGTCCCCAGTCTGGAACCTCCTGCGACAGTCCACGGTCCGGAGCTTCCAGGCAAGGTGTCCAGTCCAGCTCCAGGGAAGGAGCTTTCCTCCGCGCCGGTGTTCAGTCCCGCTCCATGGTGGGAGCCTTCTTCTGCGCCGATGCCCAGTCCAGGCACGGTGTTCAGTCCTGCTCTATGGCCGGAACCCTCCTTTGCGCCGGTGCCCAGTCCAAGCACGCCGTCCAACCCAGCTCCATGGCCGGAGTCCTCCTTTGCGCCGGTGCCCAGTCCAGGCACGGCCTCTAGTCCCGCTGCAAGGCTGGAGCCTTCCTCCGCGCCGGTGCCCAGTCCAGGCACGGCATTCAGCCCAGCGCCATGGCTCGATCCGGGGTCTGGGCGGGGGTTACGACATGCACCTGAGCTGCCACCGACGCTAGATTCCCACCCGGACCCTCCCATATAGAGTCAGGTTTTGCGGCCGGAGTCCACACCTTTGGGGGGGGGGGGGGGGGGGGTACTGTCACGCCCTGACCATAGAGAGCCTTTTTATTCTTTATTTTGGTTAGGTCGGGGTGTGACTAGGGTGGGTAATCTAGGTTGTTTATTGTGGGATCTTGTTTTGAGTTAGTGCATGTAGCACCTCTGATGTCACGGTTCGTTGTTTGTTTCTTTTTGGAAGTTTCGCTTGAATAAATATGTGGAACTTTAATCACGCTGCGCCTTGGTCCGTCTCTCCACACAATCGTGAAAAGCTCTATAGAGATGAGATGATGACTTGGAATGAAATAATAAAGTCATCAAATAAAACTAATATTTTATTAAAGTAATGTGATTAAATGATGGTTAATTAGTGATAAGCAGTAATGGGCAGTCACTACCATCATGGGACTTTCATTAATTGTTTTATTCAGTGTTACAGCATTTAACCCGCATAGTGCATTTAATGTCTAATCGAAACTGAAATCGAAAACCGTGTTTTTTTTGTAATAATCGAACCGAAACCAAACAGACCCCAAAAAGCAGTAATAGCTCAGCACACCTACACAGTCAGCTGGGTCACCATGTTGATACTAAATCCAGTAATTACAAAATATCATGGTTCGTTAAGAGGTTGTTTTTGTATCACAACCCATTAAAAACTAAATATGCTTAGTTATTCATTAATTTATGGACTCTCAATATGACATTCATTTGAGCATTAATGAGATGGTACACCAGGTTAGTGTGAATGGAACAGAAGACTACACAGAAGCAACCTATATACACTTGAAGGTTGAAGTCACCTGGACTCTCATTATGACATTCATTTGAGGATTAATGAGATGGTACACCAGGTCTGGGGTTACATTGCCCCAAACCTTTTTATTTTCTGTCTATTGAAGTTCACTTTATTTGAAAAGACAGTGAGCAAAAATGAACTGGAGAGTCTCAATTGAAAGTACTTTTTAATCCAGAAGTAGGGTAATCTGGGCCTGGGAAATCTAGCCTAACTAATTATTAGACTACTTAAAATGTTACCAAATAAAAATGGGTCACAATATTCATGTAATAAGATGTTGAAAATGTATTTTCAAACCACAACTTGGCATACATTTGAATAAGAATATACAGGGCAAACCCCAAGTATTAGGCAGTATGAACCATTTGTAAATGCAGTGCATAGAAATTATGAAAGATAATAGCTTTTCAGTAAGAGGAGATACTGACCTTTCCTCAAGAAATCTGCTCTTAAACCTGGGTTTGACCTGTGAAACTAGTGATCAAAAATTGGGATGCAGTTTGTAATCCATGTCTACCAGGAGACCATCGGGGTAGGCTGAATGCTCACAGTGAACAGGCTGCGTCTGCCTAAAGGAAATGGGAAAATGCTTGAAAGCAGCACGACGGAGGCGGCATATGACAAAGAGTAGCTACATTGAAAAAGTGATCTATTCCATTTGCATGGCGGGTATCTCCCTATGCCATCTGGACTGGTCAACATGGGCCTTCAGCTTTCCATCCGCATTTGGCTACCAAATACAGCTTTCACCTTGAGGAGGTTACAGCCTGTCACAAGAGGAAATGTTGTCTGGACATGTCATCCCTATACATTTAATTCTTATACATTCAATTGAGGAAAGACAGATGGAGCCGTTAGTGCCCCAATGTGTTTGGTTATTTTGTTGCAAGTATATACCTTCTAGGCATTACAGAACACAATGCTTGATGAGGCTGTAAGCCTAGCGTGCCACACACATTGAGAAACAGTGACCTCGTAACTACTTCAATACTGGTTAAAATGGACAAAACAACATCATGTTCTTAAAATTAAACTTCTTAGGGCTAGGCCCCATTTTTCTCACTTTCCACCTGAATGAAGTGCCCAAAGTAAACTGCCTGTTGCTCAGGCCTTGAAGCCAAGATATGCATATAATTGGTATCATTGGAAAGAAAACACGTTTAAGTTTGTAGAAATGTTAAAATAATGTAGGAGAATATAACACAATAGATATGGTAGGAGAAAATCCCCCAAAGAACAAACAGAATTGTATTTTTTTGCGAGAACATCCTCTTAGAATGGCAAGTATAAGGTCATACTGAGAATTAGCTCCCTGGATGCAATTCCTATGGCTTCCACAGTGTCAGCAGTCTATGTTCAAGGTTTCAGGCTTGTAACTTCAAAAACGAATAAGAAATATCAGTTTTAGTACAGGGACACAGTCTTGGAAATTCGTGTTTGCGCTCG
Source organism: Salmo trutta (assembly GCF_901001165.1). NCBI lineage: Eukaryota > Metazoa > Chordata > Actinopteri > Salmoniformes > Salmonidae > Salmo > Salmo trutta. Next base: position 24,581,307 of record NC_042957.1, read on the forward strand.
CCATGAAGACAGTATGCACCTGCTAAAATCCTAGTGAACATACTTCTTTCCGTAAGAAATATTATAGTTTGATTATATTTTAGGGTATCTGAGGAGTAAATAGCAACGTATTTTGACTTGTTGAAACAATGTTTATGGGTAGATTTTCAGATTACTTTTTCGGCAAGTTGAACCAGTGGATTACTCAAATCAATGGCGCCAACTAAACTGACTTTTTGGTATATAAAGAAGGATTTTATCTAACAAAATGACACGTCATGTTATAGCTGGGACACTTTGGATGACAAATCAGAGGACTATTTTCAAAAAGTAAGTGAATATTTAATCGCTATTTGTGAATTTATGAAACCTGTGCTGGTGGAAAAATATTTGGATTTAAGAGAATTTAACAAGAATTTAAGCTTTCAACTGATATAAGACACTTATATGTACCTAAATGTTTAAAATCCATAATTTTTATGATTATTTCTTTGAACTGCGCGCCCTCCAGTTTCACCGGAAGTTGTCCCGCTAGCGGGACGCCTAGGCTTAACTGACTTGCCTAGCTAAATAAAGGTAAATAAAAATAAAATAAATAAATGTTGTATTGTATGACAACATACAATTCTGAGTTGAATAAGTATTTCCTTGAAGGCCAGATTGTTCTACTGTAACAGTGGGATGAATGGTTTACAGCAGGTGTTGCCAACAGGCGGCTCGCAGGCAAAAACTGGCCCACAAGTGTTTTTCATATACACTACCATTCAAAAGTTTGGGGTCACACAGAAATATCCTTGTTTTTGAAAGAAAAGCACATTTTTTGTCCATTAAAATAACATCAGATTGATCAGAAATACAGTGTAGAAATTTTTTATTTTGTAAATGACTATTGTAGCTGGAAATGGCACATTTTTTTAAATGGAATATCTACATAGTCTTACAGAGGCCCATTGTCAGCAACCAAATAGTAAATAGTACCCGCAAAACACCAGTCTCAATGCCAACAGTGAAGAGTTGCAAAGAAAAAGCCATATCTCAGATTGGCCAATAAAAATAAAAGATTAAGATGGGCAAAAGAACACAGACACTGGACAGAGGAACTCTGCCTTGAAGGCCAGCATTCCGAAGTCGCCTCTTCACTGTTGACATTGAGACTGATGTTTTGCGGGTACTATCTAATGAAGCTGCTGGTTGAGGACTTGTTAGGCGTCTGTTTCTCAAACTAGGCACTCTAATGTACTTGTCCTCTTGCTCAGTTCCCACTCTTCTTTCTATTCTGGTTAGAGCAAGTTTGCGCTGTTCTGTGAAGGGAGTAGTACTCAACGTTGTACAAGATCTTCAGTTTCTTGGCAATTTCTCGCATGGAATAGCCTTCATTCCTCAGAACAAGAATAGACTTACGAGTTTCAGAAGAAAGGCCTTTCTTTCTGGCCATTTTGAGCCTGTAATCGCACCCTCAAATATTGATTCTCCAGATACTCAACTAGTCTAAAGAAGGCCAATTTAATTGCTTCTTTAATCAAAACAACAGTTTTCAGCTGTGCTAACATAATTGCAAAAGGGTTTTCTAATGATCAATTAGTCTTTTACAATGATAAACTTGGATTAGCTAACACAACGTGCCATTGGAACACAGGAGTGATGGTTGCTGATAATGGGCCTCTGTACGCCTATGTAGATATTTCATAAAAAAATCTGCCGTTTCCAGCTACAATAGTCATTTACAACATTAACAATGTCTCCACTGTATTTCTGATCAATTTTATGTTATTTTAATGGACAAAACATGTGCTTTTATTTAAAAAACAAGGACATTTCTAAGTGACCCCAAACTTTTGAAAGGTAGTGCATATATGGTTTATATTGTTTTTAGTTTTTGGCCCCCCAAAAAATACACATTTTGGAAATTTGGGAATTTAGAAGATCTGTTCCCAAGTAGTCCCACAAAAAAAATATATATAAATATGTTGTCTCGTTGTAATGAAGGTATGAAATGATTGTTATTTTCAAATATAATCTATTTGTGCTATTTGCAGTGTACAAATGATTATAATTAGGTTCCATCTCCCCACCATCCACTCTGACAAAAATCGCCCGCGGCTGAATCTAGTTTATTGCCCCTGGTTACAGTCTGTTTGTGTCTAGAGCTGCATTGTGCAAACTCATCACCACGGAGAAGATGCAAATTGTTACTGGCAGCAACAAAGTATCAGAAAAGAGGTAGAGCCACATTGTACAATTAAGCAATAAGGCACAAGAGGCAGTGTTGTAACATGAAGACAGTCACTAGTAAATGGTGTTTTTCGGCGCGACGCGATAGTGATACAGTGCTCAGTGGCTACTGTATATGCAAACTCAGTTGGGTTGACATCATAATGTCATCATCTGGTAGTAATGACATCATTTTGATGAGTTTTGCTCACTGGGTAGGAACTCAGTTCTGGAACTCAATTCGGTGCAAAAATATTAATACGCCTACAGGAAAAAGAAACCCAGGGAAATATAAGACGATACACACACAACACAACAGTACCAATTGACTGTCATACCTCTACAAGCTTCAACTGATGCAAAGGCAGGTTGGACATGAAAATCAATTGTGTTCAACTAATTAACTGATCTCACTCATGACATGACTTTTAGTCTTATTTTAGCATTAACTTTTGTTTCCGTCTCAGTTATTACTTTACTGTAATGCCAATCCATCAATGTGGTTATACTGTCTATGGGTAGACCTTAGGTTGTCCTGACCTCACAGATTTGCTTAACTAAACTGATGGTTATCATAAAGTTATGCTTACAGTAGACTTTAAAGAAACATCACCTAATATGTTGTTCCACTCCCACTTTTAGAAACCAGAACAAAGGCTGAGTCAAAGCCACAATCATGCAAATGTTGCAGGAGTATTGCAAATCAACAGACATTATTTCTGCCATTTTTATTGTTTGTAAGGAATGGAGACCTGCCTCTTTCTAAGAACTACCTGTACTAGGAAGTTAACGCACCATGCAAAGAGCAACTACAGTATTTTGTAACAAGTCCTAATTTTTTTGATAAAAATGTATATAATCCCAAACTCCAGTGGATTACACGCTATCCACGCGTTTTACAATAGTAAAGTTACGTTATATATTAACATGGCAATTACTTGTCCACTAGGGGCAAGGCAAGTGCCTGTTATAGTAGCCTCAGGGCTCAGGTGTGGTGGGTGGGGCTGAGGCAGGGCCTGTGTTATGGGCAGGCCTTAGGAGGCCTGGCTCGCCCTACCGTGCCACCTTGCCCGTCCAAATAAAATATTTAAATGTTGATAATTTATTTGATGAGACATGCACTGAGAGAAAGACTCATCAATCTCAGATAAAGCAACCGAGCGAGTGAAACAGCACCCCTCTGTCTCAGTATGTGTAGACAATTTATCTGATGCTGTCTGGTCAAAAAGAATGTGGCATGCAATACTCTTTTTGGCCAAACAGCATAAGATACATGGGCTACATATAGTAAGAAAGAGGGGCGCTGTTTTGCTTGTTGAGATGCTTTCTCCGGTTGGATAATTTCAGCCACTTCCGAATTTAAGGAAAGTTGGCGGGTGCACAGTGCTGGAATTATTTTGGACAAACGTGCAAAGGTAACTTACTTTTTGAAGTGATTTGTTTAACAATCATGATTGGTTGTGTTCATGCCACATTTAGCCCATGCTCAACGTTTGGTTGAGGATGGGCTAAATGGTGGGCTACGGCTTCAAACATCGCAGGTTCAATCTCAGTCTTAGACACGTTGTTGTTGTTTTTTTCATTAAAATGTGTCTGTTTTAACCCTAACCCAAACCATAACCACTCGGAATTGATGCCTAAACTTAACCAGTGAGGTTAGTTTTAGTTTCACGAGTGAACGGCAGCACTGTCGTGCAGTTTGACTGCCGGATGACAGGACGCGTTGACATGTCGTGTGAATTGACATGGGAATTCGTATTTGGCTGTTTAAAAGTTTGAAATGAGGTGTTGTAATTCTATAGAAATTCGGGGGTCATTTTAAAAAACATATATATTTTTACACATGTATACAAAACATGTAAGTAAGTAAGCCTGGGAAAAGCAAGCCTTGTCCAAGCCAGAATGGCCCATAGTGCAGGAGCCTATCTCCTGTTTCTGTAGCATGAGGCAGCTTTTAACTAATAATTAAACTTACAGAAATATGTGCCATTTCTTGAATGTAAACAAAGTAGCCTAAGTGCTCTGTGTGAAACGAAACCAAGAAAGACCTATTACTTTGCATGCTCTTTTGTTAACATTGTGCAGTCCTTGAAACAATGATTATATCATCATTGTGTCAACTACCTTATCCCTACAGGCACGTGTACAGTTGGGATGTCAAGATATAATTGTCTATGATTAAGATAATGCAAGATCATGCAAAAACATATTAGATAATGTGCTGAACGACTGCTGTTTGCCCCATTTTATTTAAATAAAAAAGCAAAGCATGCATGCAACATGTAAATTGATAATAGCCAACATGAAGAGACAAACTGAGATACATCATGGATTAAGTGAGGTCATAGAGCTGTATTTTAGTGATACAATGGAGTTTGTCTGCACAAATGTTTTTACTGTGCCGTGTCTTCTCAACACGTGTTATTAATTTGGTACAGAAAAACTCCATTGTAGCACAATGGTTGTGACAAATGCATTGTACATCAGTGTGTGCAGGGCCTATCTTACATTCCTCTCAATGTAAAGCCGTTATCTTTTGGATGTTTTGCCCTCTTTTTAGTCTCCCTCAGAATTTGCATACACACATAGTGACTTAAACCATGATATCAACAACTATTCTTTAGCATCCAAAGTGCAATGTCTTAGACAACAGAACATATTACCTTTTACATGTAAATTAAACTTAATATAAATTGTGACAAAATGAACAGTGAATTATTCAAAGAGAGAATGTAATGTGTTATTTCTGAAACAATCTCCATTCTTCATGTTAGCTGATTAATCCATTTACACAGTAATACTCTTATTTAAACACTCCCACACCCAAAAAACAATAATCATGTTTTTCAATATAATACTCAACAATCCCGATAAAAAGTTAAAATACCATATAGTTCAGAATGAATCGCTTTGTGTTAGACATAACCGCTAATGACGTCACTGAGAGTTGGGGTCAGATCTTAGTGGCAGTCACTTCAAGGTCACACTCAAGGTGTTAGCTACTGTAACCTAGTGCGTCAGCTGATGATGTGCGACAATGCCTTTTGATTGTCAGATTATTTCATAATAATCACATTTGTTGCATAGAGTTAAATGTTGAAAGTCTCTGATGCACCAGTAGTGCTGGATGTTGGAGCTGCTGAAACGTTGAAAACGTCTGGAACAGTAGAAACAATAGGTCAAACAATGGCACTACATACTGTAGTAGAAGGGCAACTTGTGCCCAATTGCCTAAGAGTATTGCTTTATACTATAGACTTACTTCTCCTCCGTGTCCGGAAAAATCCCAAACCACTTGACGATGTTGCAGCACTTGTGGTCTGAAACGAGAATATAATATAAAACTTTCAATACTAGCTTCAAGGTAGTAAACTTCCTGACATGTTCAACACAGTGATAAATACAATACAATGGTCATATGAGTAAGCATAGACAATAGTGTTGTGGCCAGCAACAAATAATGTAGATTTATAACATATTCAATTATAAACAATTATACAATATTATGCAGCCACGACACTACAGTGACGAGACAGCCTACAGGGAGGAGGTCAGAGACCTGGCCGGGTGGTGCCAGAATAACAACCTATCCCTCAACGTAACCAAGACTAAGGAGATGATTGTGGACTACAGGAAAAGGAGGACCGAGCACTCCCCCATTCTCATCGACGGGGCTGTAGTGGAGCAGGTTGAGAGCTTCAAGTTCCTTGGTGTCCACATCAACAACAAACTAGAATGGTCCAAACACACCAAGACAGTCTTGAAGACGGCACACAAAAGCCTATTCCCCCATCAGGAAAGTTCAAAGATTTGGCATGGGTCCTGAGATCCTCAAAAGGTTCTACAGCTGCAACATCGAGAGTATCCTGGTTGCATCACTGCCTGGTACGGCAATTGCTCGGCCTCTGACCGCAAGGCACTACAGAGGGTAGTGCGTAAGGCCCAGTACATCACTGGGGCTAAGCTGCCTGCCATCCAGGACCTCCAGGACCTCTACACCAGAGGAAGACCCTAAAAATTGTCAAAGACCCCAGCCACCCCAGTCATAGACTGTTCTCTCAACTACCACATGGCAAGCGGTACCGGAGTGCCAAGTCTAGGACAAAAAGGCTTCTCAACAGTTTTTACCACCAAGCCATAAGACTCCTGAACAGGTAATCAAATGGCTACCCGTACTATTTGCATTGTGTGCCCTCCCAACCCCTCTTTTTACGCTGCTGCTACTCTCTCTTTATCATATATGCATAGTCACTTTAACTATACATTCATGTACATACTACCTCAATTGGGCCGACCAACCATTGCTCCAGCACATTGGCTAACCGGGCAATCTGGATCGTGTCCTACCCACCACCCGCCAACCCCTCTTTTACGCTACTGCTACTCTCTGTTCATCGTATATGCATAGTCACTTTAACCATATCTACATGTACATACTACCTCAATCAGCCTGACTAACCGGTGTCTGCATATAGCCTCGCTGCTTTTATAGCCTCGCTACTGTATATAGCCTGTCTTTTTACTGTTGTTTTATTTCTTTACCGACCTATTGTTCACGTAATACCTTTTTTGCACTATTGGTTAGAGCCTGTAAGTAAGCACTTCACTGTAAGGTCTACACCTGTTGTATTCGGCGCACGTGGCAAATAAACTTTGATTTGATTTGATGTTGTTTGAAAAAAGCCCTTACCTTTGTGCGGTTGGAGGACACTTGTGACCTTCCTGTCAGAGCTTCCCGGATCTGAAAGCACAGACAAGGAGTTCATCAAATATATGAATTGTCATTACAAAGCACATTACAATACATAATATGAGAGGTACCAGTAAGTGTGTCTGGAACATACCTTTTTGTCCAAAAGTGTTCCAAATACCAAGATGAACAAACCCTTTGAATGATAACATGGTGAAGGATGGAATTACTACACCAAAGTACAGTATATATGTAATTGTAAACATTCATTCAAATCTTAACTTAGTATAACATGCCATGGGGAATTTTATGCAGTTTTTTTAATAATCTCTCAAGTCAATTGTATTTCACTGAGGAACAGTTAATTACTAGTGTTATTTAACTGAGCTAAATACCTGTAATGAATTGAAGATTGCAAACACAATATGGATTCCTAGATTGTCTGGTATAGTCATGGTTCCTACTCCTAGTCCCCAGGTAGTACCAAAGAAGGGAGTCAGAATGGCCAGACACCTGGCGATGACCACCACAGCATTTTTCTCATCTGGCTGGGTAACATCCCCCACAACTCTCCTCAAGATTTTGAACAGAACCACAATCAGGATCAAAAGGTTGATGACCACTATGGTCAGGGCAGGGATCACAAAAGCCAGAAGGGTCATTGACTCTGTCCAGTTGAGCCAGCAAACCCCGTCCTTCCCTCTAATGTATTGTTTCCCTGGAGCTGTCACTGCAATAGTTATGACAGCAATGATGAGGGGAGCTCCATAGCCCAAAGAAAAACTGATGGCCAACATTGCTGGTTTAGACATGTGAGAGAAAACCATGACAGTCCGGTAGAGCAGCAAAAGGCCTGAGACCAGCATCCAGAAAAACAGAGCCAGGTAGAAAAAGTGGATGAAAAATGTTGCTGTGGAACACGCAGGTAGATCTTTGTTTTCATTATCGGAAATTGCTGCACCAATAATGAACCAAATGTCAGCAATCAGAAGGGAAAAGGCGATGTTCACTATAGAGACATGACGCATGTAAGATGTGTTGTTTCCAGTCACAGCATTCCATACCAACATCTCAATGATGAGACACACGACCAAGCAACACATTGATATGCCAACTCCAATGTAAGTGATCAAATCCAAAGCGAATCGTAACTCAGCTGGAATGAAAGGCGACATCAAAATGGAGAAGGAGGTCAGATGATTACAGTGACAGGTGACAGTGCCATTCTTATCAGACTGCAGTTCACATCCTTCACCATCCCATCCTCCAAGGCCGTCAAAAAGGTTGAAGTTCCAGAAAACACACTGAGGATTGGCCAGTGTCTTGTTCAGTACGTCAAAACTGAAAGTCACATTCTTGATTGTGCCATTCACCTTCACTAGAACCACTTTTCCGTTGATAGTGTTGACCCTGTTGACCCTGTTGTTCAGACTGCTGCTGTTTCTTGCAGGTAAAATATTATCCAAGGATTCAAATGTTATTATGGTGATTGAACTGTAGGAAGCTTCAGATGCCGGTATGTCTATCAGAACAGATGAGTTTAAATTGAATAAGTTGTTGACTGAGTTGTTGACTGTGGTTTTGTTTAAAAAAATGCTAGGCGTTGCTATGTCAAAAAAGTCATCGGTAAGGAAATTGGAAATTGTTTCAACGGTGCCCAGAAAGGCTGAGCTTTCATTTTTGGTGAGGTTGGTGTTTAGAACATCCCAGGAGGCTTTTGCTCCATTTGAAGTAAGTACACCTGCCGTTTCCAGGAAATTCTAAAGATCAAGATAGAAGTCAGAATTCGTACAGGATTATTGAAATCCTAATAAAAATGATGCTGTATGTGCTCTAATTCAACTATTAAGGGTGTAATAATAAATTAGTATTATAATATCTTTGAATGGAGTGTTTAAAAATTATTTAAAGTGATGCTGTTGATGTCAACATACCTTCATCAATGGTTTGTTTATTGGGGTACTTCGGGACACATTTGCAACATTTTTTAGAATATTAACAATAGTAGAAATAGTTGCAGGTGATGCAACTATTCTATCTCGGAGGTTAAAAGTGCTGTTGCGGAGTCTTTCCAAAAAGACTGGAAGACCAGTCCCCGCCAAATCCTGTGTGAATTTAAAGTGACGAAGGAAAGATAAAATACAAATGAATATAAGATTGATGCTATACACAGTACTGTAACAAAGAAATACCATCATTACTAAACAATTTTTATATAGAGTATATTTTATATCCAATGAAAAAGTTTTTATGTTAACATATTACCTGAGACAATAAAAACAGGTGTTCAATTTCTTTTAGGACACAGTTATTCTCCAGAACTGAAAAACTTTCATTTTCTTGACAAATGGCAGTCTTTTGACCCACTTCATCCGGTTTGCATTCAGCTACAACTATCTCATTAACTTGTCCATTGCCAAAGATCGTATCATTCAAGCAGGTAAACCCTAGAGAACAATAGGATTTGTGAAATCATGACTTGAAAACATTACTTCACATATACTTTAAATATATAAATATACAATATTTTATACAATATTTATAATTGTAATGTTATAGATATTGCAACTGTAGATTACATTTCATGAATTATGGGATTACATGAATGCGAATTTAAGCGAAATTCTTGTGACAATATTTTTGAAGCACACCAGAAAAGCAAGAAAATGAACAATTCATCTAAAATTAACTGACATGTACTGCTGCCACAGTTAAAACTGATCTTAATACTTTTTTGAATGTATTTCAGGACAAGTAATAACTAACTTGGTCCACCAAATACTAACCGAATCAAGTACTTACTTATTTTATATTTTTCTCCAAGTGTTGAGACAATATCCTCTTTTGCTTTGGCAATTTCCCCATTATCGACAATTGTTGTCATAACAGCAAAATCTGCAATAACACTTCCACTCCTATTCACGTGAGAAAAAAATATCAGAAAACATATCCACAATAGAAGAGCATGCATGTGTACATTAGCAAAAGAAACCCATACATACATTGTATAACATCAACCCCAAGTCCTTTTCATTTCGAGGGGAAACTTGTCTCTGGGGCAGTGGCGGATTTAGGTATAGGCAACATGGGCAGCTGCCCAGGCCGGTATCTTGCCGGGGGCGGCACGGGGCACCCGCACAATCTTATTTAGAATGGGTGACTTTTGCGCGATCGGTTTTCTATAACTCATTTGCACGTCACGTCAATGATTTCATGAAAGCGGGGTTTCGCCCAGGGAGCCATACAAGGTAGAACCGCCACTGCTCTGGGGCATATACTGGAAATGTATTAGTTATATTGGACATTTTGGACCACAGTTTAAATTGTTAGAATTTCAACAACGTTCAATTCTTTACATTTCCGCAACAACTATTATATGGCCCATACATCCCTCAAAATCACCTGGAATTGAAATTATACATTAAACTGAACGTTGAGAAAGTTAAGGTGAAATTGACTATTTGAATATTGAAATTACTAGCACATGAAATGAAGGCTTGAAATAACATCAAATGTAAAAGATTTTGAATAGAGGTAATAACACAGAGGCAAAACTTACTTTAAGCTATTTAACTTTGCTGATATGAAGCCTTTCATGTTTCTCTTATATATGACTTTGATCTGTGTGAGACAGTGAAATGATTATTGATCAAAGTGATTTAAAATAAAGTATTGAAAAGGACATGAAATGAACATACTGCACAAATTGCAATTTGTCACATATCAAACGAATTGTAATTTGTCACATATCATGCGAAATGAACAATGGACATCCACAAATTAATACATACCATACGAAATGTAACCTATTATACTAAATGGAGTGAGACTGATTTACGTTAACTATGTTACATCTACCCCTGAGTCCAGGTTGACACTTTACATTACAGCACATGGACATTGTGATAAGGATGAGGGAATACAGTATACTCACAGTTTGATCAATATCTTTGAACATTGCATTATTTTCATCATTGAATTTAGAGTCAAAGGTGATAGCCATAGTAAATTGTAGGTTCAGTGTGTTTTCTAAAACAAAAACAGAACAAAATATAAAAATGCGGAAGTTAAAAATGTAATTACACATTTGTATAACTGAGGTTGCTTTTGACATTTTTTTGTTGTTGGTACTAGGGCACAGTGGAACAGAAAAACAATTTAATGAAGACATTAGTGTAACTGTTTTTTTGGCGATGTCCAACTTCTTTCAAACATGTACCAAGGAAATAGGTAAAATTAAGGAGGGTGTCGTTGGAGTTGTTGAACTTTCTGTGGACTGTTTTTCTGTTGGCACTGAGGTACAGTGGAACAGAAAAACATTATATTTAACACATTGGTGTTACTGGAATATTGGTGATGCCCAACTTCATTCAACAATGTAACAAGGAAATATTGTAGGACCAATGAAATGAAATGACAGATTTGTATACTTGATGTCATACTGGAGGGAGTTGTTGGAGAGGTTGAACTTGCTGTGGACTGTTTTGTTGTTGGCACTAATGCGTAAAAGTATTTACTTTACTGACATTGCTGTGTATCATTGAATGATTACATTTTGATTAACAGAGTAGTTATGTACCGTAACTACGTGGAATAAGGAACTTACTTGTTACGGCAGGAGTTGGAGTGCTCAAGTTATTTGTTATGGACTTTTAAATATATTTAATTAACCAACAGAGAATCTATTTTTGAAGATGTAAATTACTTTCCATACACTAACCATCATTTGTTCATTGTGTAATACTCTGAGATAGCCTAGTGGTTAGGTAGCCTAGTGGTTAGAGCGTTGGACTAGTAACCGAAAGGTAGCGAGATTGAATCCCCGAGCTGACAAGGTAAAAATCTGTTGTTCTACCCCTGAACAAGGCAGTTAACCCACTGTTCCTAGGCCGTCATTGAAAATAAGAATTTGTTCTTAACTGACTTGCATAGTTAAATAAAGGGTAAAAAAAGATAACCCAAACAAAATCACATCTGAACAGGTCAGTGGATTTTTGACACTGTTAGATATATTTGAAATACATAGATTATTGTGTAAAACCAGTACTTGTTTCCTCCTCTGCTGGAAAAGCTGTGGACGTAGAGAAATGTGAGATGATTATGATGATGGCTGGTTCTTTAACCTGTTTCACAGCTTTTTGTCTTACAGCTGTAGGCCTCAAGTAAATATACAACAATGGATAACACCATGGCAAGTTGATCTTACTAAGACTCTAATTAGTACAATAACACTGTTGTTAATTAAATAGTCATTAGTAACTGTCTCATACCTGGTGTTGGAGATGGTGTTGGACAAGCCGTCAGATCTATGTGGTAAATGAGATAGGGGTAAGCTTTGAGTGTAAACATTGATGAATGAATTCATAAACATTGATGAACTTTTTAGTGACAGGGGCAGTACTCGGAAATTCAGATGAATGACGTGCCCAAATTAAACTGCCTGCTACTCGGGCCCAGAAGGTAGGATATGCATATTATTAGTAGATTTGGATAGAAAACACTCTGAAGTTTTTAAAACTGTTTGAATGATGTCTGTGAGTATAACAGAACTCATTTGGCTGGCAAAAAGCTGAGAAGAATCCAACCATGAAGTGTGGAAATCTGAGGTTTGTAGTTTTTCAAGTGATTCCCTATACAGTGACTTAGGGTTCATTTTGCACTTCCTAAGGCTTCCACTAGATGTCAACAGTCTTTAGAACATTGTTTTATGCTTCTACTGGGAATGGGGAGAGAATAAGAGCCATTGGAATCAGATGACTGAGAAAATTACATGAGCTCAGTGGCGCACGCTCCCGTGAGAATTAGCTGTGTTCCTTTTCTTTTTTGAAGACAAAGGAATCGTCCGGTTGGAATATTATGGAAGATTTATGATAAAAACAACCTAAAGATTGATTCTATACATCGTTTGACATTCTATACATTGTCTGTAATATAACTTTTTTGACTTTTCGTCTGAACTTAACTGCGCGAGCACAGTGCATTTGGAGTACTCTACCGAACCCGCGAACAAAAAGGAGGTATTTGGACATATATATGGACTTTATTGAAACAAATGAACATTTATTGGGGAACTGGGATTCCTGGGAGTGCATTCCGACGAAGATCATCAAAGGTAAGTGAATATTTATAATATTATTTCTGAGTTTTGTTGACTCCACAAAATGGCGGGTTTGGTTTCGTCTCTGAGGGCTGTACTCAGATTATTGCAAAGTGTGCTTTCGCTGTAAAGTTTTATTGAAATCTGACACAGCGGTTGCATTAAGGAGAAGTGTATCTATAATTCTTTGACTAACAGTTTAATATTTTATCAACGTTTATGATGAGTATTTCTGTAAAATGATGTGCTCATTCACCGGAAGTTTTGGGAGGCAAAACATTTCTGAACATTACACGCCAATGTAAAATGTATTTTTTTTATTTAAATATGAACTTTATCGAGCAAAACATACATGTATTGTGTAACATGAAGTCCTATGAGTGCCATCTGATGAAGATCATCAAAGGTTAGTGATTAATTTGAGCTGTTTTTCTGGTTTTTGTGATGCCTCTCCTTGCTTGGAAAATGGCTGTGTGGTTTTTCTTGTCTCGGAGCTGTCCTAACATAATCTAATGCTATGCTTTCGCCATAAAGCCTTTTTGAAATCGGACAATGTGGTTGGATTAACGAGAAGTTCATCTTTAAAATGGTGTAAAATAGTTGTATTTTTGAGAAATTTGAATTATGAGACTTTTGTTGTTTTGAATTTGGCGCCCTGCTATTTCACTAGCTGGCTGTTGAATAGTGTGTCCCGCGGGTGGGTCGCTAGCGTCCCACATTTCCCAGAGAGGTTAAACTAGCACAGTGGAGGTGGTAAGGAAACAGTTACTTGTGATTGGCTGACAAAACGGTCCATAAGGAGGAATGGCTTTGATACATCCACAGGACTCATCAGTAATGTCACAGGACCCATAAGAGAGACACTGGTCACATGACCAACCATACTGATCCTCACATCTGCATGTGCTGTTTGGGTAGCATGCTGTGAATGAAAGGAGAGTGGATTGAACATCATCATCATCTGTGAGACCAACTATTTGAAAATATCTGAACCAGTTCTTGAATATATTTTAAAATGCACAAGGAATTAAAACTCAAATGAGCATCAGCAACAGAAATCTCTTACCAGTAGTGAAGTTCACATCCGTTACATTTAACACATTGGAGATCAGGACAGGGTAGGTCAGGTCATTCACACTGACCCTAAGTACATCTATCAATGTAGCTGAAATATCTGTCATGTCCAACTCAATTTCAATGATTCTGCCGTAAATGGTTGATGGCTCTATGGAAAATTACAATTAAATAAATCATGACAAGCATGTCTATTATTTTCAGTAAATGGAATCTATTGCTTGAGTAACTTCTTGGAATATCTGCTGTAGTAGTTGCACTTGGACAAGCAGTAAGATCGGTTGGGATTAGGTAAAAGACGTATCACCAAAAAGAACTATGCAGCTGGGAGACATTGCAAAAAACAATTACATACAACTACAACAACAGGTACAATGTCAAACACCAAGTGGAAGTGAGAATCAAATAGTTACTTGTGATTGGCCGACAGAACATTACTTCAGAATGATAGCCCTCGAAACATCCACATATTTCGCTAACGATCTCATCACAGGACCCATTGGAGGAACACTGGTCACATGAACAACTATACTGGTCCTCACACCTGCACCTGATTCCACTGGGGTCTGAGGAGCATTCTGTGAATGGAGGGGAAGTGGATTGAACATCCTCAACATGGAGATACAACGTTTTCTTCTGATACCAACAACGTCCAGGTTAGTTTTTTAAATACACTATTTACTAACTGTTACGGATACAGGTAGTGTGTATCCTGTATTTGTATTTCTTTTCTCTCCTTCTCCCCTCACAGGTGACCATCATCAATTCCCGCCCAATCAGTCATCAATCAGTCCCCAATCAGAAGACACCTGTTATTTTTCCCTCAACCAATCACAGCCCCTTTCCCTTGGTTTAAAAACCCCAGTCAGTTGCTGTCTCTCTAGCTCATTCTCACTCTGAGATCAATCTTTGTGTTCATTCTTTCAATCGCTGTGTCCCTAGCTCTATATCTCTGTATTGATATCTTTTGTTTTGCAACTACATGTCACTTTGTCCATCCCACCTGTGAGTATTATTTTGTTAAAGTGTTGACTGTTTGTTTGGTGGGAAAAGGGGGTACTACGACAAGTCGTCCATTGGGCATACATTACCCGTAGGAATACTTTGTCTAAGTACCCTAGTTAGAACTGGGTGGACCACCCACTGTATTTTTGGTTAGTTAGCTGTTGTGGAAATAGGCTAGTCTAGCTTAGGGGTGTTTTTGATTGTTTCTTTGCTTGGGTCCAGCTCAGCCCCTTTTCTCACACTCAAAAGGTTTAAAATAAACCTTTTGAGTTTGACGGTAGATTTCAGTTGTCTGTGGTTTTTGGTTCTCACTGTTCTTTATCACTTATAATTTGCATGATTTGTTACGGGTCTCGTATCCATCCCCCCCCTAGACTGCTGGGCCAAAGGGATTCGTAACACTAACACATGAGCCCTGTAGGTCTTGAATCTTTTATAAAATGAAAAAAAAAGAACAATTAAACTCTTACCAGTAGTAATGTTTATGTCTGTTACAAATAACTCATTGGAGATCAGGATGGGGTAGGTTACATTTTTCACATGGGACTTTTGGTAGTCTATGACTTCAAGTGGAATATTATAGACGTCCAACTGAACTACACCAACTTTCTCATAGAGGGTTGCTGTCACTGTGGAAACAATTCAAGAGATCTTTATGGTGCAATTCTTGTGCACCATAAAAATAAATATTCATACAGTACCAGTCAAAAGTTTGGAACCACCTACTCATTCCAGAGGTTTTGTTTGTACACTTTTCTGCATTGTACAAAAGTAGTGAAGATATCAAACATGAAATAACACATATGGAATCAAGTAGTAACCAAAACATTTTATATTTGAGATTCTTCAAAGTAGCCACCCTTCGCCTTTGCAAACTCTTGGCATTCTCTCAAAGCTTCATGAGGTAGTCACCTGGAATGCATTTAAATGAACAGGTGTGCCTTGTTAAGTTAATTTGTGTAATTTCTTTCCTTAATGCGTTTGAGCCAATCAGATGTGACAAGGTAGGGTTGGTATACAGAAGACAGCCCTATTTGGTAAAAGACCAAGTCCATATTATGGCAAGAACAGCTCAAATTAACAGAGAAACGACAGTCCATCATTCCTTTAAGACATGAACGTCAGTCAATCCGGAAAATCTGAAGGACTTAAAGTTTCTTCACGTGCAGTCACACAAACCATCAAGCGCAATGATGAAACTGGCTCTAATGAGGACAGCCACAGGAAACGAAGACCCAGAGTTACCTCTGCTGCAGAGGATATGTTCATTAGAGTTAAATGCAAGTCAGATTGCAGCCCAAATAAATGCTTCAGAGTTCAACAGACACATCTCAACATCAACTGTGCAGAGGAGGCTGTGCGAATCAGCCATTCATGGTCAAATTGATGTAAAGAAACCACTAAAGGACACCAATAAGAAGAGACTTGCTTGGGCCAAGAAACACAAGCAATGGTCATTAGACCGGTGGAAATCTGTGCTTTGGTCTGATGACTCAATTTTAGATTTTTGGTTCCAACCATCGTGTCCATGTGAGATGCAGAGTAGGTGAACGGATGATCTCTGCATGTGTATTTCCCACCGTAAAGTATGGAGTAGGCGGTGTCATGGGGTGCTTTGCTGGTAACACTGTCGGGATTGATTAAAAATCAAGGCTCACGTAACCAGCATGGCTTTCACAGAATTTTGCAGCGATACGCCATCCATCTGGTTTGTGCTTAGTGGGACTATCATTTGGTTTTCAATAGGACAATGAACCAACACACCTCCAGGCTGTGTAAGGGCTATTTGACCAAGGAGAGTGGTGGATTGCTACATCAGATGACCTGGCCTCCACAATCACCCGACCTCAACCCAATTGAGTTGGTTTGGGATGAGTTGGACCACAGAGTGAAGGAAAAGCAGCCAGCAAGTGCTCAGCATATGTGGGAACTCCTTCAAGACTGTTGGAAAAGCATTCCAGGTAAAGCTGGTTGAGAGAATGCCAAGAGTTTTCAAAGCTGTCGTCAAGACAAAGGTGGCTACTTTGAGGAATCTAAAATATATATTGATTTGTTTTTTGGTTACTACTTGATTCCATATTTGTTATTTCATATGTTTGATGTCTTCTATTATTCTACAATGCAGAAAATAGTAAACATTAAGAAAAACCCTTGAATGAGTAGGTGTGTCAACTTTTGACTGGTACTGTAAATAAAAACATGCACGCAGCAAATATCCTACACACAGGAAATATCCAATGGCAAAGAGCAGTGAGAAATGTTTTATTCGTTTCAGATTTGTGTGAACATAAAAAATAAGATTTTTTTTTGTCATTTTCTAAGGTGTCTAAAAGCACATTATGGGGGCAGACATGTAGGTTTGAGCTGACTCACCCTCTCGCTTTTCTCTAGAAGGAACTTGTGATCCATCAGTGGGTGATTCCTGGAAAGGATGGATTTAATAAAAAAAACATTGATTTGTATCATTGCGTAAAATGTAGTATGTGTTTTTACACTCAGAAAAGTCCCCCTATATTTTTTTTATTTCACCTTTTTTTTAACCAGGTAGGCCAGTTGCGAACAAGTTCTCATTTACAACTGCGAGCTATGTATTGGCATGGTAGATACACAGGGATGTGCAGTGTTGTTACAATGTGGATACAGTTACACAACTGTGCTGTTTGTGTAATTATAATGTATTCATGCTGTAATTGCACCAATGGAACGAACAAACAAATCTGTTTTGAAACATATTATATTAATAGTGATACACCTAAAGATATGTAGCTCAAACAATATTATATTTCTCTGACATTGCTAAATATCACCTCGTGAACAATTTGTGAAGTTTATTTACTGGCCTCTTACCTCTGATGTTACATTTGGAGTTTCCAAGCAATCTTGTTTTTCCAGACTACAGCAAAATACCAAGAGGACACTAAAGTACCAAACTGTCTTTGGTGAGGCCATAGCTGTATGAATATAGCATAAGATATACAAAACATCATACTATCAATATTACACATTTTAGATTTTTTTTCACCCAACGGAATACCATATGGTGTGCAGATTGTGAGGTAGCATTGTTGCAAAAACATTCTACAATAAAACACAACTAAATACACACAAATTATGATGACAGCTGAGGTATTTATGGGATCTTTTCTTGATTATTTTACATAATATTCATTAACTCATTTTTCAACCACTCCACAAACGTCTTAACAAACTATAGTTTTGGCAAGTCAGTTAGGACATCTTCATTGTGCATGACAAGTCATTTTTCCAACAATTGTTTACAGACAGATTATTTCACTTCCAATTCACTGTATCACAATTCCAGTGGGTCAGAAGTTTACATACACTAAGTTGACCGTGCCTTTAAACAGCTTGGAAAATTCCAGAAAATGATGTCATGGCTTTAGAAGTTTCTGTTAGGCTAATTGACATCATTTGAGTCAATTGGAGGTGTACCTGTGGATGTATTTCAAGGCCTACCTTCAAACTCAGTGCCTCTATGCTTGACATCATGGGAAAATCAAAAGAAATCAGCCAAGACCTCAGAAAAAAATTCCACAAGTCTGGTTCATCCTTGGGAGAAATTTCCAAACGCCTGAAGGTTCCACGTTCATCTGTACAAACAATAGTACGCAAGTATAAACATGATAAGATCAGGCAGCCGTCATACCGCTCAGGAACGAGACGCTTTCTGTCTCCTAGAGATTAACGTACTTTGGTGCGAAAAGTGCAAATCAATCTGTCACGTTCTGACCATAGAAAGCTGTTATTTTCTATGGTAGAGTAGGTCAGGGCGCGACAGGGGGGTTTTCTAGTTTAGTTTTTCTATGTTATGTTCTAGTTTTGTATTTATATGTTGGGTTTTGTTTGGGATGATCTCCAATTAGAGGCAGCTGGTCATCGTTGTCTCTAATTGGAGATCATACTTACGTAGGTGTTTTTCCCACCTGGGTTTGTGGGAAATTGATTTGGAGTGCGTGTACGTAACCTGTTTGGGATAGGGGGCAGTATTTTCACGGCCGGATGAAAAAACGTACCCGATTTTTAAACTGGTTACTACTCTTTCCAGAAACGAGAATATGCATATTATTAGTAGATTTGGATAGAAAACACTAAAGTTTCTCAAACTGTTTGAATGGTGTCTGTGAGTATAACAGAACTCATCTCAGGCAAAAACCTGAGAGGTATCCAAGCAGGTAGTGCCCTGTCTGAGAATTTGTAGTTCTTCTTTTGATTCCCTATCAAAACTACAGTATCTGTGGGGTTACGTAGCACTTTCTAAGGCTTCCATTGGCTCTCTAAAGCCTCCAGAAAGCGGATTGAGGCGTCTTCTGTCTCTGGGCAGAGTATAGGAGCTCAGTTTGTCAGTGGTCTGCCTGGTGACGAAGAGATTGGATATGCGCATTCACGTGAGCACGCAGTTTTTTCTTTTCCTCTTTGAATGAATACACTATTGTCTGGTTGGAATATTATCGCTATTTTACGAGAAAAATACAATTTTTTTTTATTTTAAACAGCGTTTGACATGCTTCTAAGTACGGTAATGGAACATTTTTTAAAAAATGGTCTCGATATGCGCTCGTGTGTTACCCTTTGGATAGTGACCTGAATGCTTGAACAAAACGGAGGTATTTAGACATAACTATGGATTATTTGGAACAAAAACAACATTTGTTGTGGAAGTAGCAGTCCTGGGAGTGCATTCTGACGAAGGACAGCAAAGGTAATACAATTTTTCTAATAGTAATTCTGAGTTTAGTGTGCCGAACTTGGCGGGTGTCAAAATAGCTAGCCCTGATGGCTGAGCTATGTACTCAGAATATTGCAAAATGTGCTTTTGCCGAAAAGCTATTTTAAAATCTGACACAGCGATTGCATAAAGGAGTTCTGTATCTATAATTCTTAAAATAATTTATGTATTTTGTCAACATTTATGATGAGTAATTTAGTAAATTGATGTGCACATTCACCGGAAGTTTTCGGTGGGAATACATTTTCTGAACATCATACGCCAATGTAAAAAGATGTTTTTTGATATAAATATGAACTTGATTGAACAAAACATGCATGTATTGTATAACATAATGTCCTAGGAGTGTCATCTGATGAAGATCATCGAAGGTTAGTGCTTCATTTAGCTGTGTTTTGGGTTTTTGTGACATATTTGCTTGCTTGGAAAATGGCTGTGTGACTATGTACTCTCCTAACATAATCTAATGTTTTGCTTTCGCTGTAAAGCCTTTTTGAAATCGGACAATGTGGTTAGATTAACGAGAGTCTTATCTTTAAAATGGTGTAAAACAGTCGTATGTTTGAAATTATAGCATTTTTGAGGTTTTTGTATTTCACGCCACGCTCTTCCATTGGATATTGGCGAGGCGTTCCGCTAGCTCAACATTAACTCTTCGTCACAGTTTTGTTGTTTTTGTTCAGTCAGTTTATATTGTATGCATTTCATAGAATGTGGAACGACACACATGCTGCACTTTGTCCTGGTCCTTCCTACGACAACCGTGACACAATCCCAGAACAACAGCAAAGACCTTGTAAAAATGCTGGAGGAAACAGGTACGAAAGTATCTATATCCACAGTAAAACAAGTCCTATATCGACATAACCTGAAAGGCCGCCCAGCAAAGAAGAAGCCACTGCTCCAAAACCGCCATAAAAAAGCCAGACTACGTTTTGCAACTGCACATGGGGACAAAGATCGTCGTTTTGGAGAAATGTCCTCTGGTCTGATGAAACAAAAATAGAACTGTTGGCCATAATGACCATCGTTATGTTTGGAGGAAAAAGGGGGAGGCTTGCAAGCCGAAGAACACCATCCCAACCGTGAATCACGGGCGTGGCAGCATCATGTTGTGGGGGTGCTTTGCTGCAGGAGGGACTGCTGCACTTCACAAAATAGATGGCATCATGAGGTAGGAGAATTATGTGGATATATATTGAAGCAACATCTCAAGACATCAGTCAGGAAGTTAAAGCTTCCTGACTGCAAATGGGTCTTCCAAATGGACAGTGACCCCAAAGCATACTTCCAAAGTTGTGGCAAAATGGCTTAAGGACAACAAAGTCAAGGTATTGGAATGGCCATCACAAAGCCCTGACCTCAATCCTATAGAACATTTGTGGGCAGAACTGAAAAAATGTGTTAGAGCAAGAAGGCCTACAAACCTGACTCAATTACACCCGCTCTGTCAGGAGAAATGGGCCTGAATTCACCCAACTTATTGTGGTAAGCTTGTGGAAGGCTACCCAAAATGTTTGACCCAAGTTAAAAAATGTAAAGGCAATGCTACCAAATACTAATTAAGTGTATGCAAACTTCTGACCCACTGGGAATGTGATGAAAGAAATTAAAGCTGAAACAAATCATTCTCTCTACTGTTATTCTGACATTTCACATTCTTAAAATAAAGTGGATATCCTAACTGACCTAAAACAGGGAAAATTTACCTGGATTAAACGTCAGGAATTGTGAAACTGAGTTTAAATGTATTTGGTTAAGGTGTATGTAAACTTCTGACTTGAACTGTATGTACATATAAGAGATGAGAAAGATTACTTATGATGCTTGTGACACTGTCACAATTATTAAAATATGTTATCTAAGAGTCCTTCATTTACTCTTCTGTATTCACATTGTTAAACCTTGAACAAATATTACATTTCTAGTTATACCTGAACCCTGTGAAAGGTTATACTTAATGAACTCATTTAAATTATTTACATTTCAATATAAAATGTGAAAAGTACAATTATTTCCTTACCTCTCTATATTGACTACTCAAGGAAGGGCAAAAAGGTTTCTGTGTGTCTCGCCAATTTGCCACTGTACTCTGATTCAGAAGGGTTGGGTTATATGCGGAAAAGACATTTCAGTTGAATGCATTCAGTTGTACAACTGACTAGATATTTCCCTTTTCCTTTCCACATTTCACATCAAAACATTTGATTAAATATAATAAAGGCACTCACCTCCTTGTCCTTGAACTGTGAGAGTATAGTTGAGTTGAGTCAGAATCTTGATTAGAATCCAAAAATGTGATCATATTATTCCAGTGCTAGCCTCTCTACACTGGAATCCTGTTAAGGCTAGGGCTGATTTCAAGGTTTACCTGCTAAACAATGCATTACATGGACTTGCTCCTAACTCTCTCTCCGATTTGGTCCTGCAGTACATACCTACACATACATTATGGTCACAAGACGCAGGACTTATTCTTCCAAGAATTTCAAAGCAAACAGCTGGAGGAAGGGCTTTCTCCTATAGAGCAAAATTTTTGTTGAATGGTCTGCCAATCCATGTGAGAGATGCAGACTCGGTCTCAACCTTTAAGCCTTTACTGAAGACTGATCTCTTTAGTAGGTCCTATGATTGAGTGTAGTCTGGCCCTGAGGTGCAAAGGTGAAAGACAAGGCACTGGAGTGACGAACAACCCTTGCTGTCTCTGCCTGGCCGACTCCCCTCTCTTCACTGGGATTCTCTGCCTCTGATCCTATTTTGGAAGCTGAGTCACTGGGTTTCTAGTTGTCTCCCATGCCGTCCCTGGGAGGGGTGCATCACGTTGTGCCAGGATTTTTTGCTATACACAACTTGAGTGGGTTGAGTCACTGAAGTGATCTTCCTGTCTACCCTGTCTCAGTCTCCAGTATCTCTGTTGCAATAGTCTATGTGCCACGGGGCTAGGATCAGTCTATACTATTGGATGTGCTGCTATGGAACCCTGACCTGTTCACCGGACGTGCTAACTTGCTGTTTTGACCGTTTATCTCCCTCTCCCTCTCCACCACAACTGTCTTGACCTCTGAATGCTTGGCTATGAAAAGACAAATTACATTTACTTCTGAGGTGCTAACCTGTTGCACCCTCTATAATCACTGTGATTGTTATTTGACCCTGCTCGTCATCTATGAATGTTTGAACATCTTGAAGAAAGATCTGGCCATGTACTCTCCACAGCCAGAAGAGGACTGGCCAACGCTCAGAGCCTGGTTTCTCTCTTGGTTTCTTCCTAGGTTTCTGCCTTTCTAGGGAGTTTTTCCTAGCCATTGTGCATCTACATCTGCATTGCTTACTCTTTTGGGATTTTAGGCTGAGTTTCTGTATAAGCACTTTATGACATCTGCTGATGTAAAAAGGCCTTTATAAAAATACATTTGATTCATTTATTGATTATGAAGTGTGCTTTTGAGATGGCTATCAAGGTGACATTTCCAGTAGGGGGCCAGGGTTGGGGAGTAACTGATTACATGTAATCCGTTACATGTAATGGATTACAAAAAAACGGTAACTGTAATCCGTTACGTTACCAGCAAAACTATTGTAATCAGACTACAGATACTTTTGAAAAACTAGATAATTACTTTTAAATTCAGAAAGGATGTTTGCAAAAAAAATCTTAGACACTTCTCTGTTTTCTCAATGACAATCAAATGAGCATTTAAAAAAGGTGCAAGTTTAAGTTTGTTCCACCTGAGCAAGTCTGACCACAAGTCAGAGACCATTATGATGACACACTAAATGTGTTTGATCGATCTCAGGAAAAGCGCATGAATAGGCTTTTGTAGGCTAAATCGTCATCTGTGTTAGGGCTTGGCCGGGGTAGGCCATCATTGTAAATAAGAATTTGTTCTTAACTGACTTAATATCAAAATGTATTGGTCACATACACGTGTTTAGTAGATGTTATTGTGGGTGTAGTGAAATGCTTCTGCTTCTAGTTCCGACAGTGCAGCAATATCTAACAAGTAATAACCATAAATTTCACAACAAATATATAATACACACAAGTCTAACTAAATGAATGGAATTAAGAATATATCAATATATGGATGAGCAATGTCGGAGTGGCATTGACAAAAATTCAGTAGAATAGAATGCAGTACATACATATGAGATGAGTAAACATTATTAAAACCTCTTTGGGCTAGGGGACGGTATTCAGAAGTTCGGATGACTGATGTGCCCAAAGTAAACTGCCTGTTACTCAGGCCCAGAAGCTAGGATATGCATTTAACATGTTCAGGATAGGGGGCAGTATTTTCACGGCCGGATAAAAAAGGTACCCGATTTAATCTGGTTATTACTCCTGCGCAGAAACTAGAATATGCATATAATTGTTTGATTTGGATAGAAAACACCCTAAAGTTTCTAAAACTGTTTGAATGGTGTTTGAGTATAACAGAACTCATATGGCAGGCCAAAACCTGAGAAGATTCCATACAGGAAGTGCCCTCTCTGACCATTTCTTGGCCTTCTATAGCCTCTTTATGGAAAATAGAGGATCTCTGCTGTAACGTGACATTTTCTAAGGCTCCCATAGGCTCTCAGAAGGCACCAGAACGGGGAATGATGACTCTGCAGTCCCTGGCCGAAAAACAGTAGCGCATTTGGAAAGTGGTCGATCTGAGAACAATGACACGGGTGCGCGCGTGCACGTGAAGACACCATTTTCTTCTTTCAGTCTTTGAACGAAAACAACGTCTCCCGGTCGGAATATTATTGCTATTTTACAAGAAAAATCGCATAAAAATTGATTTTAAACAGCGTTTGACATGCTTTGAAGTACGGTAATGGAATATTTTGATTTTTTTTGTCACGATACGCGCCGGCGCGTCACCCTTCGGATAGTGTCTTGAACACAAGAACAAAACGCCGCTATTTGGATATAACTATGGATTATTTGGAACCAAAACAACATTGGGTGTTGAAAGGGAAGTCCTGGGAGTGCATTCTGACGAAGAACAGCAAAGGTAATCCAATTTTTCTTATAGTAAATCTGAGTTTGGTGAGTGCCAAACTTGGTGGGTGTCAAAATAGCTAGCCTGTGATGGCCGGGCTATCTACTCAGAATATTGCAAAATGTGCTTTCACTGAAAAGCTATTTTAAAATCGGACACCGCGATTGCATAAAGGAGTTCTGTATCTATAATTCTTAAAATAATTGTTATGTTTTTTGTGAACGTTTATCGTGAGTAATTTAGTAAATTCACCGGAAGTCTTCAGTGGGTATGCTAGTTCTGAACGTCACATGCTAATGTAAAAAGCTGGTTTTTGATATAAATATGAACTTGATTGAACAAAACATGCATGTATTGTATAACATAATGTCCTAGGAGTGTCATCTGATGAAGATCATCAAAGGTTAGTGCTGCATTTAGCTGTGGTTTTGGTTTTTGTGACATTATATGCTAGCTTGAAAAATGGGTATCTGATTATTTCTGGCTGGGTACTCTGCTGACATAATCTAATGTTTTGCTTTCGTTGTAAAGCCTTTTTGAAATCGGACAATGTGGTTAGATAAAGGAGAGTCTTTTAAAATGGTGTAAAATAGTCATGTTTGAAAAATTGAAGTTTTCGGATTTTTGAGGAGTTTGTAATTCGCGCCACGCCCTATTATTGGATATTGGCGAGGCGTTCCGCTAGCGGAACATCTAGATGTAAGAGGTTAATTGGTAGCATTGGATAGAAAACACTCTGAAGTTTCTAAAACTGTTAAAATAATGTCTGTGAGTATAACAGAACTGACATGCCAGGGGAAAACATGAGGAGAATTCCTCCAGAATAAAAAAAAATTGAGGTCACCGGCCATTCCAATGCTTGTCTATGGGATATTCAAAGGAATTCCTCCCAGATTGCAGTTCCAATGGCTTCCACTAGATGTCAAGTCTTTAAAGGGTTTCGGGCTTGTTTTTTGAAAAATGAGCAAGTAGTTGTAGTTTTTCAAGGTGTCTCATTAGGACTCTAGTCTTGTCACACGCTTCGTTATTTATCTCTAGTATTGAACATACAATTTAAGACGGAATGTAGTATCATTTATTTACATATTAAGGTACCTGAGGATTGATTAGAAATGCTGTTTGACTTGTTTGGACGAAGTTTACCGGTAACTTTTGGGATTCCTTTGTCTTGTGTTGAACAAGTGGAACAGGTTACTTTTTTGGGATACAAAGAAGGACTTTATCGAACAAAATGACCATTTGTTGTGTAGCTGGGACCCTTGGGATTGCAAACAGCGGAAGATCTTCAAAGGTAAGTGATTTATTTTATCGCTATTTCTGATTTTTGTGACACCTCTGCTGGTTTGGAAAATGCTTTCGCCATAATACCTTTTTTAAATCTGACTACGGGGTTGGATTAACAAGAAGTTAAGCTTTTAAACGATGTAAGACACTTGTATTTTCATGAATGTTTAATATTACGATTTTTGTATTTTGAATTTCGCGCTCTGCAATTTCACGGGATGTTGTCGAGGTGGGTCACTATCGTCCCAGGCCTACTACTGTTGTATAGTCTGCAAATTTGCAAATTTGATGAATGAGTTGGAGGCGTGCATGCCAATGCAGTCATGGGTGAACAGGGAGAACAGCATAGGGCTGAGCACGCACCCTTGTAGGGCCCCTATGTTGAGGATCAGCGAAGTGGAGGTGTTGTTTCCTACCTTCACCACCTGGGGGCGGCCTGTAAGTAAGTCCAGGACCCAGTTGCACAGGGCAGGGTTCAGGCCTAGGGTGATGAGCTTGGAGGGTACTATGGTGTTGGATGCTGAGCTATAGTCAATGAACAGCATTCTTACATAGGTATTCCTCTTGTCCAGATGGGATAGGACAGTGTGCAGTGCAATGGCTATTGCGTCATCTGTGGATATATCGGGGTGGTAAGCAAATTGAAGAGGGTCTATGGTATCAGGTAAGGTAGAGGTGATATGATCCTTAACTAGCCCCTCAAAGCACCTCATGATGACAGAAGTGAGTGCTATGGGGCGATGGTCATTTAGTTCAGTTACCTTTGCTTTCTTGGGTACAGGAACAATGGTGGACATCTTACAGCAAGTTGGGACAGCAGACTGGGATAGGGAGAGATTGAACATGTCCGTAAACACTCCAGCCAGCTTGTCTGTGCATGCTCTGAGGGTGCGGCTAGGTATGGCGTCTGGGCCGGCTGCCTTGTGGGGGTTAACACGCTTAAATGTCTTACTCACATCGGCCACAGAGAAGGACAGCCCATAGTCCTTGATAGCGGGCCGCATCGGTGGCACTGTGTTAACCTCAAAGTGGGCGAAGAAGGTGTTTAGCTTGACCGGAAGCAAGACGTCGGTGTCCGTGACGTGGCTGGTTTTTCATTCAGATGATACATTTTGAGAATTGCTCTATCACTTTCACCTCTCCATTCCATAATGAGTCTTTCCACAGTAATCCTTTTTTAGTCAGAAAAATATGATATATTCCTCATTTCTAAGAAGACTGTTTCCTGCTGGATTATTTTTTAAAAGGGGTTTTAAAGTAACACTATTATTTAAAAAATGATATTAAATGGCCAACGACATCTTTTTTTTGTGTGTTTTTCCCCTGATACACAAATAATAATAAGAATTAATTTTAATTTAGCAGATGCCTGTTTAGGACACTCAAGAATGTTACATTAAAGTAGGCCTACATAAAATTAAGTGCGATACATAAAGTCATAAAATCAAGTGCATCAATCAAAAGTGCAATATAAAATTGAAACAATATAAAATCAAAGGTCCAGACAAAACAGGACAGATACATTGAGGAGGGAGAGGTTGGGATGAGGTTACAAATCCGGTTTAGGGAAAAGGGTTTGGTTAAGGCGGTAGGGTTGGTTTAGGGTAAGGGTTTGGTTTAAGGCGGGAGGGTAGGTTTAGGGTAAGGGTTTGGTTTAAGGTGGTAGGGTTGGTTTAGGGTAAGGGTTTGGTTTAAGGTGGTAAGGTTGGGAATAGGAGCTAAAGGCCCGGGCACCCATGGTGGAAAGGTGGAATGGGGGAGAGACACCCATGGTGGAATGGGGGAAACACCCTTGGTGGAATGGGGGGAGACACCCATGGTGGAGAGGTGGAATTGGGGGGAGACATCCATGGTGGAGAGGTGGAATGGGAGGAGACATCCATGGGGGAGACAAGGAGACCAGCAGAGGAGGAGTGGAGGGAGCTGCAGGGGGCATAGACTGTGAGAAGTTCGGAGAGGTAGGTGGGTGCCAGGTTGTGGAGGGCTTTGTAGGTGAGGGGTGTTTTAAAGTTAATACAGGATTGCACAGGGAGCCAGTGTAGATCGATGAGGATTGGTTTGATGTGTTCAGTTGATCTAGTGTGGATTCTGACAGCAGAGTTCAGAACCAAATCTATTGATGAGTTTGGTGGGGATCTGGTGAGGAGAGTCTTACAGTAGTTCAGTCTGGAAGTAACAAAGGCATGGATGAGGGTTTCTGTACTGGAGTGTGACAGTGAGGGGCGGAGACTGGAGATTTTGCGGAGGTGGAAGAACGCTGTCCAGGTGCTGGTTTTTATGTGGGGTTCAAAAGACAGGAAACTGTCCAGGGGGCCCCCGAGACTTTTGACTTGTGTTTACAGAGGGATGGGGAAACCATCTATGGTGATGCTTGGAGAGAGTGGATTTGGAGGCGATGAGCATGACCTCTGTCTTGTCGCTGTTGAGTTTGAGGTTTATGCTCATTCAGCTCTGGATGTCATGAAGGCAGCTGATGTGGGAGGTGAGAGGGAGTGGCCACTAGTGGAGCACAACAGGTTGTCATACCAACTGGAGGTGTCAAGTAATTTGCTCTTTCCATTGAAGGTAAAGTATAATTGTTAACCTGTCTGGGCTAGGGGGCAGTATTGAGAATTTTGGAAAAAATATGTTCCCATTTTTAACTGCCTCCTACACCAACTCAGAAGCTAGAATATGCATATTATTGTTCAGGTTTGGATAGAAAACACTCTGAATTTTCTAAAACTGTTTGAATGGTGTCTGTGAGTATAACAGAACTCCTATGGCAGGCAAAAACCTGACAAGGTTTCAAGCAGGAAGTACCCTGTCTGACAAGGAGTCGTGCGTCTTGCATCTTTTTATTGAAAAGTAAGGATCTTAGCTGTAACGTGACAATTCCCAGGGCTCCAATAGGCTCTCAGAGCCCGCGAAAAACCTGAAGGTTTACGAGGGAGCCTCAGGTTGAAACAGATTATCGCCTTTTGTAAGTGGATGCTCAGAGGACCTTTGAATGAGGCGCGTGCATGAGTCGCTCCCGAGGATAAATTTTATTCGGCTGTTTAGGCTCAATGCATACTCCCGGTCGGAATATTATCACTTCTCTACGACATAAATGGCATAAAAATTGGTTTTAAACAGCGGTTGACATGCTTCGAAGTACGGTAATGGAATATTTAGACATTTTTGACACGCCAATGCGCCATGCGCGGGACCGTGAAGAAGCATTCTAGAACTCACGAACAAAACGTCGCTGTTTGGATATAACGATGGATTATTTGGGACCAAACCAACATTTGTTATTGAAGTAGAAGTCCTGGCAGTGTATTCTGATGAAGAACAAGCAAGGTAAGAACATTTTTCTTATAGGAAATGTGATTTTGGTGGAGGCTGACCTGGGTGGGTATCTAAATAGCTAGCCCTGTAATGCCGGGCTATGTACTTAGATTATTGCAAAATGTGCTTCATCCGAAAAGCTATTTTAAAATCGGACATATCGAGTGCATAGAGGAGTAATGTATCTATAATTCTTAAAATAATTGTTATGCTTTTTGTGAACGTTTATCGTGAGTAATTTAGCAAACTGTTAGTAAATTCAACGGAAGTTTGCCGGGGGTTATGCGTTTTCTGAACGTCACATGCTAATGCAAAAAGCTGTTTTTTGATATAAATATGAACTTGATTGAACAGACATGCATGTATTGTATAACACAATGTCCTAGGTGTGTCATCTGATGAAGATCATCAAAGGTTAGTGCTGCATTTAGCTGTGGTTTGGGTTTGTGTGACATTATATGCTAGCTTGAAAAATGGCTGTCTGATTTTTTCTGGCTGGGCACTCTGCTGACATAATCTAATGTTTTGCTTTCGTTGTAAAGCCTTTTTGAAATCGGACAGTGGGGTTAGATTAACGAGATTCTTGTCTTTAAATGCTGTAAAATAGTCATATGTTTGAGAAATTGAAGTAATAGTATTTCTAATGATTCAAAAATCGCGCCACTGGAATTTCAGTAGCTGTTACGTAGGTGGGACGAAATCGTCCCACATACCCCAGAGAGGTTAAACAGATTAAAAGCCAGACTGTGGTTGCTTTGTTTCTTGTTTTCCTAAGCCTATATTCCATAAATATTTATAATAATAATGTCAATAATAATTAGATGGGTGATTATACTTGTCCTATATTATGTCAAGGATCATTCTGCACCGTGTTCTTTTAAATGTTCATAAGTGTGAACACAACTGAACCAGAGGAGGGTCGTCGGAGCCGAGCAGATCGAGTTCAGGCGGTTAACCTCTCTGGTATCATTGGGACGCTAGCGTCCCACCTCGACAACAGCCAGTGAAATTGCAGGGTGCCAAATACAAACAACAGAAATCCCATAATTAAAATTCCTCCAACATACAAGTATTATACACCATTTTAAAGATAAACTTCTTGTTAATCCAACCACTGGGTCTGATTTCAAAAAGGCTTTACGGCAAAAGCACACCATGCGATTATGTTAGGACAGCGCCTAGCCACAAGAAACCATACAGACATTTTCCAGCCAAGGAGAAGACTCACAAAAGTCATAAATAGCGATTAAATGAATCACTAACCTTTGATGACCTTCATCTGGTGGCACTCCCAGGACTCCATGTTACACAATAAATGTTTGTTTTGTTCGATAATGTCCCTCTTTATATCCAAAAACCTCAGTTTTCTTGGTGCGTTTAGTTCAGTAATCCAAAGGCACAAAGCGCGCTCTCAACATCCAGACGAAAAGTAAAAAAGGTACAATAAAAGTTCGTAGAAACATGTCAAACGATGTTTAAAATCAACCATCAGGTTGTTTTTGTCATAAATAATCAATAATATTTCAAAGCTTCGTAAATAGAAAAGGAGAAACAAGAAAGGCGCACTCCCGATCACGCGCTGGACTCATGTCTGGAAATTTCCACTGTCCACTCATTGAAGTGCTGTATCTCCCTCCTTTTTCAGAGTAAAAGCCTGAAACAATGCCTAAGGACTGGCCACATGTAGAAAAAGCCATAGAGATCGTGAACTGGGTCCTAAGTGTTTGTATGGTGAATAGGCTTTCAATGGAAAAACAGCCTTTCAAAATAATAGTACTTCCTGGATGGATCTTCCTCAGATTTTCACCTGCCATATCAGTTCTGTTATACTCACAGACATTATTTTAACAGTTTTAGAAACTTTAGTGTTTCCTATCCAAATCTACCAATTATATGCATATCCTAGCTTCTGGGCCTGAGTAGCAGGCAGTTTAATTTGGGCACGCTTTTCATCCAGAATTCCGAATGCTGCCCCCTACCCTAGTGAAGTTAAAGATGTCTTCAATTCTAAATGTAGTTGTCAAGGCTCAGGAGAAGACACAGATGCAGACATTTTCGAAATAACAAAAGTTTATTACAGAAACGGGGGGCAGGCAAAGGACAGGTCAAGGGCAGCCAGAGGTCAGTAGTCCAGAGCAGAGTCCAAAAGGTACAGAACGGCAGGCAGGTTCAGGTTCAAGGCAGGCAGAGGTCAGTAATCCAGGGTGGTGTGACAAGGTACAGAACGGCAGGCTCAGGGTCATGGCAGGCAGAATGCTCAAAACCGGGAAAGCTAGAAAACAGGAACTAGAGAAAGACAGGACCACGGGAAAAACGCTGGTAGGTTTGACGAAACAAAACTAACTAGCAACAGACAAAAAGAGAACACAGGAATAAGTACACGGGGTAATGGGGAAGATGGGCAACACCTGGAGGGGGGTGGAGACAAGCACACAGACCTGGTGTCCTACCGGGCGCATACCTGGTTGACCGGGGTGCCTGCGTTGGAATTCAGCTATGAGGCCTGGGTCCAGGATGTCCCTAGCGGGGACCTAGCACCTCTCCTCTGGGCCATAACCCTCCCAGTCAACCAGGTACTGGAGTCCCCTGCCCCGTGGTAGAACCTTCAGGAGGCGCCTCACCGTGTACGCCAGTTGGCCGTTGATGAGACGTGGACGAGGGGTGGGCCTGGAAACAGGAGACAAAGGGCTGTGAGACACATGAAAAGTGGGATGTATACGGAGGGTATGGGGCAACAGAAGACAAACAGCTGAATGGTTAATGATCTTGGAGATGGGGAAAGAAACTATAAAATGGGGGGAAAGTTTACAGGACTCCACCCTGAGGGGCAGATCACGAGTGGACAGCATACCCTCTGCCTGAGACAGTACAGGGGAGCCGGGGTCCGGTGGCAGTCTGCTTGTCGCCGATACCTGGAGGTAGTCTTAAGAAGAGCCGACCGGGCTCTCTTCCAGGTATGGCGACAGTGGCGGACAAACATCTGGGTTGAGGTTATGCCAACTTCTTCCTCTTGCCCCTTTGGACTGAGGGTGGAACCCAGAGGACAGGCTGGCCGACAACCCAATGAGTGTGCAGAACGCCTTCCAGAACTGGGACAAAAACTGAGGACCCCTGTCGGAGATCATGTCCACCGGGAGTCCATGGATCCGAAACACGTGTTGCATCATGAGCTGGGCAGTCTCTTTGGTAGAGGCTAGCTTGGGGAGAGGAATGAAATGTGCGGCTTTGGAAAACCGGTCCACTGCCGTCAGGATGGTGGTGTTACCATCAGACGGGGGAGACCTGTGACAAAGTCCAGGGATATGTGAGACCGGGGACAGTCTCACCTTGCTTGCCTGGATTTGAGACACTTAGTGGTGCGGAGATATCCAGGTTCTTGTGATCCGTAAGAGTGTCTCCACTCTTACAACGCCATCTTCACCATGAGAAGCTCACGATTCCCATCTTCATAATTCCTCTCCGTGGCATTGAGGTGATGGGAGAAGAAGGCACAGGGATGTAACTTGAGGTCCAGGGCAGAATGCTGGGACAGGACAGCCCCCGCTCCGACATCCGAAGCGTCGGCCTCCACCACAAACTGACGGGACGGGTCAGGATGAACCAATATGGGAGCAGTGGTGAAGCGGTGCTTGAGGTCCCGGAACGCCAGGTCAGCAGCTGGGGACCACGTGAACTGAACCTTGGGAGAGGTGAGTGCAGACAGGAGGGAAGCCAGGGTGCTGTAACCCCGGATAAAGCGACGATAAAAGTTGGCAAATCCCAGGAAACGTTGCAGCTGCACTCTGGACGTAGGCTGGGGCCAATCCACCACCGCTCTCACTTTCCCGGGATCCATCTGTACATTCCCTGCAGCAATGATGTAACCAAGGAAGGGGATGGTGGAGTGATGGAAATTGCATTTCTCCGCTTTTACAAAAAGCTGATTCAGTGGACATGGAGCACGTGTTCTTGGGCTGAGTGGGAGAAAACCAGGATGTTGTCGAGGTAGACGAAGACGAACCGGTTCAACATGTCACGGAGAACGTCATTAACCTCTTCACTATAGGGGGCAGTATTTTCACGGCCGGATGAAAAACGTACCCAAATTAAACTGCCTCCTACTACTCAGACTCAAAGGTAGGATATGCATATTATTAGTAGATTTGGATAGAAAACACTCTGTAGGTTCTAAAACTGTTTGAATGATGTCTGTGAGTATAACAGAACTCGTATGGCAGGCAAAAACCTGAGAAAAATCCAACCAGGAAGTTTGACCTCAGATGGCTGTAGTCATTTCAAATGAAGTTCTTTCTAAAATACAGTGTCTGTGATGTCATATTGCACTTCCTAAGGCTTCCACTAGATGTCAACAGTCATTAGAACCTCGTTTGAGGCTTCTAGAATGCAATTTGATTGAATAAGACCCGGAACAGCAAGTGTTCTCACTGGGGTCACTGGCTTACCTCGCGCGCGCTCACGAAGGATTAGCCATTTTTCTTTCTCTTCTGTAATGAATCTGCTATTGTCCGGTTGGAATATTATCTAAATTCTACGATTATAACACCCTAAAGATTGATTGTGAACATGGTTTGACATGTTTCTACAAACGCTGAGGGAACTTTATACATTTTCGTCGACGGTGGATAGATACCTTTTGGAATGGGGATCTGGACGCGCCATCAAAATGGATTTATTTCGACATAAATTATGGACTTTATCGAACAAATGAACATTTCTTGTGGAAGTGGGAGACCTTCCGAGTGCATTCAGCCGAAGATCAGCAAAGGTAAGATAATATTTTTAACATATTTCAGCGTTTTGTGGATGCCGTGGCTGGACGCCTAACTGAATACCATGGTGCTCAGTACTCAGAATATTGACCAATGTGCTTTCTAGGTAAAGTTATTTTGAAATCTGACATAGTGGGTGCAGAAAAGAGTACTGTATCTATAATTCTTAAAATAATTATGTATTTTGTCAACGTTTATGATGAGTATCATTGTAAATTCACCTGACATTTTGGGGTGAATACATTTTCTGAACGTCACGCGTCAATGTAAAATGTTTTTTTTTTAATATAAATATGAACTTGATGGAACAAAAAATGCATGTATTGTCTAACATAATGTCCTAGGAGTGTCATCTGATGAAGATCGTCAAAGGTTAGTGCATAATTTTAGCTGGGTTTTGTGCTTTTGGATGGCTAGCCTTGCTTTGAAAATGGCTGTCCTTGCTAAGCAAATGACTGTGTTGTTTTTTGCTGTGGTTGTATCCTAACATAATCTAATGTTTTGCTTTCGCTGTAAAGCCTTTTTGAAATCGGACAATGTGGTTAGATTAACGAGAGTCTTATCTTTAAAATGGTGTAAAATAGTTGATTGTTTGAGAAAATTGAATTGTGGTATTTTAGTTGGTTTTGTATTTCGCGCCATGCGATGCCATTGGCTGTTGGCTAGGGGTTCCGCTGGCGGAACGGTGTTCCGCTAGCGGAACCCCTAGATGTAAGAAGTTAACCAAGACCTGGAACACAACTTTTTTTGTGTTGATGAGGCCAAATGGCATGGCCAGGTATTCGTAGTAACCATTGACCGTGTTGAAGGCAGTCTTCCACTCGTCCTCTTCCCGTATCCGCACCAGGTGGTAGGCGTTCCGCAGGTCCAACTTGGAGAAAACGGTGGACTCCTGGAGAATCTCGAAGGCCGAAACGATGAGTGGTAATGGGTAGCGGTTCTTCACCGTGATTTTATTGAGGCTCCGGCAGTCGATGCATGGGTGCAGGATTTTGTCGTTCTTCTCCAAAAACAAGAACGCTGCACTGGCGGGGGAGGAAGAAGCACGGATACATCCTGTATCTAGGGAGTCCTCGATGTAGGTCTCCATAGCCTTGGTCTCCGGACCCGACAGAGAGTACAGTTCGCCCCGGGGTGGTGTGGTGCCTGGGAGAAGGTCGAACAGCGATTCCGGGTTCTAGGTACTCTGTTGCCAACGTGCGGAAATCCACCGCATTGTCTGCCACACTGCGGGAGTCTTGCCGAAGCTGGAGGAACTTCCAGGCAGCCTCTCTCCCGGACAATGGAGAATCAAAAACCTTCTTCACCTCCACCACAAACTCCTCCAGACTGAAGCATACGGCCGACTGTTGATCCCACACGGCCGTAGCCCAGGCGAGAGCCCTCCCGGACATCAGCGTGACCTCCCACTATCTTCGACCGGTCCGAGGGGAAGGAGGAGGGCTGCAGCTCGATGATAAGAGAACACTGCACAAGAAACGCCCGACAGGTTCCCGACTGTCCAGCAAAGCGTTCCGTGGGAGGGAAGCGTGGTTCTTTCGGGAAACCGGGGTGGACAGGGAGGCCGCGCTGCTAACAGCCGGGTTTACTGAGGGGCAGGGAGGTTACAATTGTGGTAGGCTGCCTGACAGGCAACCCACAGAATTTCTCCAGCAATGTATTTTTTCCCTCATAAATCTACACACAATAACCCAAAATGACAAATCAAAAACCAGTTTTTTTAGAAATGTATAAAGAATTCAGAACATAAATACCTTTTATATAAATATTCAGACCCTTTGCTATCAGACTCGAAATTGAGCTCAGCATCCTGTTTCCATGATCATCCTTGAGATGTTTCGACAACTTGATTGTAGTCCACCTGTGGTAAATTCAATTGATTGGACATGATTTAGAAAGGCACACACCTGTCTATATAAGTTCCCACAGTTGACAGTTCATATCAGAGCAAAAACCAACCCATGAGGTCGAAGGAATTGTCCGTAGAGCCCCGAGACAAGATTGTGTCAAGGCAAAGATCTGGGGAAGAGTACCAAAACATGTCTGCAGCATTGAATGTCCCCAAGAACACAGTGGCCTCCGTCATTCTTAAATGGAAGACGTTTGGAACCATCAAGACTCTTTCTAGAGTCTGAGCAACTGGGGGCGAAGCGGGAGAAGGGGGAGAAGGGCCTTGGTCAGGGAAGTGACCAATAACCTGATGGTCACTCTGACAGAGCTCCGGAGTTCCTCTGTGGAGATGGGAGAACCTTCCAGAAGGACAACCATCTCCACAGCACTCCACCAATCAGGCCTTTATGGTAGAATGGCCAGACGGAAGCCACTCTTCAGTAAAAAGCACATGATCCCCCATTTGGAGTTTGCCAAAAGGCCCCTAAAGGACTCTCAGATCTGAATGCCAAACGTCACGTCTGGAGGAAACCTGGCACCACGCTACGGTGAACATGTTGGTTGCAGCATCATGCTGTGGTGATGTTTTTCAGAGGCAGGGACTGGCAGACTAGTCAGGATTGAGGGAAAGATGAACGGAGCAAAGTGCAGAGAGATATTTGATGAAAACCTGGTCCAGAGCACTAAGGACCTTTCTCAATGTCCTTGAGTGGCCCAGAGAGAGCCTGATCGAAAATCTCTGAAGAGACCTGAAAATAGCTGGGCAGCAATGCTCCCCTTCCAAGCTGACAGAACTTGAAAGGATCTGCAAAGAAGAATGGGAGAAACTCCGCAAATACAGGTGTGCCAAGGTTGTAGTGTCATACTCAAGGCTGTAATCGCTGCCTAAGGTGCTTCAACAAAGTACTGAGTGAAGGGTCTGAATACTTATAAAAATGTGATATTTCAGTTACATTTTTAATAAATGTGTAAAAATGTCTAAAAACCTGTTTTTGCTTGTCATTACGGGATATACTCCAAACACTCGAACAGCCTATCATCCCCGTCGTTCGCTGGAGAAGGAAACTGAGATTTCACGGAAAGAGATCAGGGTGCCTTGTCAGGATCAGGCGATGAGTGTTTAATCTGCCTTTGCCCTCCGTACTGCTACCTAACGTTCAATCGCTGGAAAATAAATGGGACATACTGAAAGCACGTATATCCTACCAACAGGACAAATTAAAACTGTAACGTCTTTTGTTTTACCGAGTCGTGGCTGAACGGCGACATTAATGACACACAGCTGGCGAGTTATACTCTCTATCGGCAGGATAGAAAAGCAGCCCCTGGTAAGACAAGGGGTGGGGGCCTATGCATATTTGTAAACAACAGCTGGTGCACGATATCTAAGGAAGTTTCAAGGTTTTGCTCTCCTGAGGTAGAGTATCGCATGATAAGCTATAGACCGCACTAGAGTTTTCATCTGTATTTTTCGTAGCTGTCTACATTCCACCACAGACAGATGCTGGTACTAAAACCACACTCAATGAGCTGTATACCGCCATAAGCAAACAGGAAAATGCTCATCCAGAGACGGCGCTCCTAGTGGCCGGGGACTTTAATGCAAGGAAGCTTTAATCAGTTTTACCTAATTTCTATCAGCATGTTAAATGTGCAACCAGGGGGGAAAAAAACTCTAGACCACCTTTACTTCACACACAGAGACGCGTACAAAGCTCTTCTTCGTCCTCCATTTGGCAAATCTGACCATAATTCTATCATCCTGATTCCTACTTATAGGCAAAAATTAAAGCAGGAAGCACAAGTGACTCGGTCTATAAAAAAGTGGTCAGATGAAGCAGATGCAAAACTACAGGACTGTTTTGCTAGCACAAACTGGAATAAGTTCCGGGATTCTTCCGATGGCATTGACGAGTACACCACATCAGTCACTGGCTTCATTAATAAGTGCATTGATGATGTCGTCCCCACAGTGACCGTATGTACATACCCCAACCAGAAGCCATGGATTACAGGCAACATTCGCACTGAGCTAAAGGGTAGAGCTGCCGCTTTCAAGGAGCGGGACTCTAACCCGGAAGTTTATAAGAAATCCCGCTATGCCCTCCGACGAACCATCAAACATAAAAAACATCAATACAGGACTAAGATTCAATCGTACTACAACGGCTCCGACGCTCATCGGTTGTTGCAGGGTTTTCAAACTATTACAGATGACAAAGGGAATCACAGCCAAGAGCTGCCCAGTGACAGGAGCCTAACAGATGAGCTAAATAACTTTTATGCTTGCTTTGAGGCAAGTAACACTGAAACATGCATGATAGCATCAGCTGTTCAGGACAACTGTGGGATCGTGCTCTCCGCAGCCAATGTGAGTAAGACCTTTATTAAACAGGTCAACATTCACAAGGCCCCAGGGCCAGATGGATTACCAGGACGTGTACTCCGAGCATGCGCTGACCAACTGGCAAGTGACTTCACTGACATTTTCAACCTCTCCCTGTCTGCGTCTGTAATACCAACGTGTCTTAGATGTAGATGTGTTTCAACATGTTGCCCAAGAACACAAAGGTAACCTGACTAAATCACTACCGACCCGTAGCGCTCACGTCTGTAGCCATGAAATGCTTCGAAAGGATGGTCATGGCTCACAGCAACATCATTATTCCAGAAACCCTAGACCCACAAATCTCCTCTGTTCCTCTGGTGATGTAGAGGTTAATCCAGGTCCTGCCGTGCCTAGCTCCACTCCCACTTCCCAGGTGTTCTCATTTGTTGACTTCTGTAACCGTAAAAGCCTTGGTTTCATGCATGTCAACATTAGAAGCCTACTCTCCAAGTTTGTTTTACTCACTGCTTTAGCACACTCTGCCAACCCGGATGTCTTAGTCATGTCTGAATCCTGGCTTAGGAAAACCACCAAAAACCCTGAAATCTCCATCCCTAACTATAACATTTTCCGCCAAGATAGAACTGCCAAAGGGGGTGGTGTTGCAATCTACTGCAAAGATAGCCTGCAGAGTTCTGTATTACTATCCAAGTCTGTACCAAACCCATTCGAGCTTCTACTTCTAAAAATTAACCTTTCCAGAAACAAGTCTCTCACCATAGCCACTTGCTATAGACCACCCTCTGCCCCCAGCTGTGCCCTGGACACCATATGTGAATTGATTGCCCCCCATCTATCTTCTCGTGCTGCTAGGTGACCTAAACTGGGACATGCGTAACACCCTGGCCAGCCTACAATCTAAGCTTGATGCCCTCAATCTCACACAAATTATCTATGAACCTACCAGGTAGAACCCCAAATCCGTAAACACAGGCACCCTCATAGATATCATCCTAACTAACTCGCCCTCCAAATACACCTCTGCTGTTTTCAACCAAGATCTCAGCGATCATTGCCTGCGCCTGTAATGGGTCTGCGGTCAAACGACCACTCGTCATCACTGTCAAACGCTCCCTAAAACACTTCAGCGAACAGGCCTTTCTAATCGACGTGGCCGGGGTATCCTGGAATGACATTGACCTCAACCCGTCAGTAGAGGATGCCTGGTTATTCTTTAAAAGTCCCTTCCTCACCATCTTAAATAAGCATGCTCCATTCAAAAAATGTAGAACCAGGAATAGATATAGCCCTTGGTTAACTCCAGACCTGTCTGCCCTTGACCAGCACATAAACATCCTGTGGTGTTCTGCAATAGCATCAAATAGCCCCTGTCATATGCAACTTTTCAGGGAAGTTAGAAACCAATATACACAGGCAGTTAGGAAAGCTAAGGCTAGCTTTTTCCAACAGAAATGTGCATCCTGTAGTACAAACTCCCAAAAGTTCTGGGACACTGTAAAGTCCATGGAGAATAAGAGCACCTCCTCCCAGCTGCCCACTGCACTGAGGCTAGGAAACTCTGTCACTACTGATAAATCCACAATAATTGAGAATTTCAATAAGCATTTCTCTACGGCTGGCAATGCTTTCCATCTGGCTACCCTACCCCGGTCAACAGCCATGCGCTACCCACATCAACTCGCCCAAACCTCCCCCACTTCTCCTTCACCCAAATCCAGATAGATGATGTTCTGAAAGAGCTGCAAAATCTGGACCCCTACAAATCAGCCGAGCTAGACAATCTGGACCCTCTCTTTATAAATTGTTGCAACACCTATTACTAGCCCGTTCAACCTCTCTTTCGTATCGTCTGAGATTCCCATAGATTGGAAAGCTGCCGCGGTCATCCCCCTCTTCAAAGGGGGAGACACTCTAGACCCAAAGTGCTACAGACCTATATCTATTCTACCCTGCCTTTCTAAGGTTTTTGAAAGCCAAGTTAACAAACAGAATACCGACCATTTCGAATATCACCATACCTTCTCCGCTATGCAATCTGGTTTCAGAGCTGGTCATGGGTGCACCTCAGCCACGCTCAAGGTCCTAAACGATATCATAACCGCCATTGATAAGAGACATTACTGTGCAGCCGTAATCATCGACCTGGCTAAGGCTTTCGACTCTGTCAATCACAACATTCTTACTGGCAGAATCAACAGCCTTGGTTTCTCAAATGATTGCCTTGCTTGGTTCACCAACTACTTCTCCGATAGAGTTCAGTATGTCAAATTGGAGGGCCTGTTGTCCGGACCTCTGGCAGTCTCTATGGGGGTGCCACAGGTTTCAATTCTCGGGCCGACTTTCTTCTCTGTATACATCAATGATGTCGCTCTCGCTGCTGGTGATTCTTTGATCCACCTCTACGCAGACGACACCATTCTGTATACCTCTGGCCCTTCTTTGGACACTGTGTTAAACTCACTAGGGTAGAGGGCACTATTTTCACCTTCGGATGAAAAGCGTGCCCAAAGTAAACTGCCTGCAACTCAGGCCCAGAAGCTAGGATATGCATATAGAACACTCCAAAGTTTCTAAGACTGTTAAAATAATGTCTGTGAGTATAACATAACTGATATGGCAGGCGAAAGCCTGAGAAAAATACATCCAGGAAGTGGGATTCTTTTCTGTTTGTAGTTTTCTATTGACTGCCTATACGGATTCCATTGACTTAGGACTCAAATTGCACTTCCTATGGCTTCCACTAGATGTCAACAGTCTTTAGAAATTGTTTCAGGCTTGTATTCTGAAAAATTAGGGAATAAGACCACTTTGAATGAGTGGACACTGCAGTGTCCCAGAGGTTTTTCATGCGCGCGACTGAGAGCACGCCTTTCTTGTTTTCCTTTTATATTGACGAAGCTATTGTCCGGTTGAAATGTTATTGATTATTATGACTAAAAACAACCTGAGGATTGATTACAAACATCGTTTGACATGTTTCTACAAACTTTACTGATACTTTTCAGATTTTTCGTCTCCCTGTTGTCACCGCATTTGAGCCTGTGGATTACTGAACAAAACGCGCAAACAAAACTGAGGTTTTTGGATATAAAGAGGGACTTTATCGAACAAAACAAACATTTATTGAGTAAATGGGAGTCTTGTGAGTGCAACCATATGAAGATCATCAAAGGTAAGTGATTCATTTTATCACTATTTCTGACTTGTAAAACTCCTCTACTTGGCTGGTAACTGTTTGTAATGATTTGTCTGCTGTTCTCAGATAATCGCATGGTATGCTTTCACCGTAAAGCCTTTTTGAAATCTGACACCGTGGTTGAATTAACAAGAAGTTAATCTTTAAACCGATGTATAACACTTGTATGTCTTATGAATTTTTATGAGTTTATCTGTTTTTGAATTTGGCGCTCTGCAATTTCACTGGATGTTGGCCAGGTGGGACGGTAGCGTCCCACATCCCCTAGAGAGGTTAACTAACCTCCAGATTAGCTTCAATGCCATACAACTCTCCTTCCGTGGCCTCCAACTGCTCTTAAATGCAAGTAAAACTAAATGCATGCTCTTCAACCGTTCGCTGCCCGCACCTGCCCGCTGGTCCAGCATCACTACTCTGGACGGTTCTGACTTAGAATATGTGGACAACTACAAATAACTAGGTGTCTGGTTAGTGTAACGGTTGTCGTCGGGAATGGAGGACCAAAACGCAGCAGGAATGTGGATGCTCATCTTGATATTTATTTGAAAATA
The DNA here is from genome assembly GCF_901001165.1 of Salmo trutta. Lineage (NCBI taxonomy): Eukaryota > Metazoa > Chordata > Actinopteri > Salmoniformes > Salmonidae > Salmo > Salmo trutta. The sequence continues at coordinate 24,623,459 of NC_042957.1, forward strand.
AAGTGAACACCAAAATAATAAAACAACGAAGAACTCACGAACAACCAAACAGTCTTGTCAGGCTCACACATACAAAACAAGAAACAATCTCCCACAAACACTAAACCAAACACATACCCATATATAGGACTCCCAATCAGAGGCAACGAGAAAACACCTGCCTCCAATTGAGAGTCCAACCCCAATAAACCAGATAATGAAATACAAAAGACCAGAGACCACATAGAAATACAAACAGAACATTACCCAAAAACCCGGAACTAATAAATCAAACGCCCTACTAAATAAACCACCACCCCGAACCACATAAAACAAATACCCTCTGCCACGTCCTGACCAAACTACAATAACAAATAACCCTTATACTGGTCAGGACGTGACAGTTAGACTGTAAACTCTCCTTCCAGACCCACACTAAACATCTCCAATCCAAAATTATATCTAGAATCCCCTTCCTATTTCGCAACAAAGCATCCTTCACTCATGCTGCCAAACATACCCTCGTAAAACTGACTATCCTACCGATCCTCGACTTCGGCGATGTCATTTCCAAAATAGCCTCCAACACTCTACTCAACAAATTGGATGCAGTCTATCACAGTGCCATCCATTTTGTCACCAAAGCCCCATATACTACCCACCAATGTGACCTGTATGCTCTCGTTGGTTGGCCCTTGCTTCATACTCGTCGCCAAACCCACTGGCTCCAGGTCATCTACAAGTCTCTGCTAGGTAAAGCTCCGCCTTAACTCAGCTCATTTGTCACCATAGCAGCACCCACCCGTAGCACGCACTCCAGCAGGTATATCTCACTGGTCACCCCCAAAGCCAATTCATCCTTTGGCTGCCTCTCCTTCCAGTTCTCTGCTGCCAATGACTGGAACGAACTGCAAAAATCTCTGAAGCTGGAGACTCTTACCTCCCTCACTAGCTTTAAGCACCAGCTGTCAGAGCAGCTCACAGATCACTGCCCCTGTACATAGCTCATCTGTAAATAGCCCAACCAATCTACCTCATCCCCATACTGTATTTATTTACTTATCTTGCTCCTTTGCACCCCAGTATCTCTACTTGCACATTCATCTTCTGCACACCCTACAATTCCAGTGTTTAATTGCTATATTGTAATTTCTTCACCACCATGGCCTACTTATTGCCTTACCTCTCTCGTCCTACCTCCTTTGCACATGCTGTATATAGATTTTTCTACTGTATTATTGACTGTATGTTTGTTTATTCAATGTGTAACTCTGTGTTGTTGTATGTGTCGAACTGCTTTGCTTTATCTTGGCCAGATCGCAGTTGCAAATGAGAACTTGTTCTCAACTAGCCTACCTGGTTAAATAAAGGTGAAATTATTTTTTTTCAATCCACAGATGATGCAATTTCTAATACACTCCACAATGCCCTTTCACACCTGGAAAAAAGGAACACCTATGTGAAAATGCTATTCATTGACTACAGCTCAGCGTTCAACACCATAGTGCCCTCAAAGCTCATCACTAAACTAAGGACCCTGGGACTAAACACCTCCCTCTGCAACTGGATCCGGGACTTCCTGTTGGTCTGCCCCCAGGTGGTAAGGGTAGATAACAACACATCCGCCACGCTGATACTCAACACCGGGGCCCCTCAGGGATGCATGCACAGTCCCGTCTTGTACTCCCTGCTCACTCATGACTGCACGGCCAGGCGTGACTCCAACACCATCATTAATTTTGTCGATAACACCTACAATGACGAGACAGCTGATAGAGAGGAGGTCAGAGACCTGACCGTGTGGTGCAAGGACAACAGCCTCTCCCTCAACGTGATCAAGACATAGGCGATGATTGTGGACTACAGGAAAAGGAGGACCAAGAACGCCCCCATTCTCTTTGACGGGGCTGTAGTGGAGCAAGATGAGAGCTTCAAGTTCCTTGGCGTCCACATCACCAACAAACTACCATGGTTCAAGCACACCAAGACGGTCGTGAAGAGGGCACGACAAAACCTATTCCCCCTCAGGAAACTGAATATATTTGGCATGGGTCTTCAGATCCTCAAAAGGTTTTACAGCTGCACCATCGAGAGCATCCTGATGGGTTGCATCACTGCCTGGTATGGCAACTGCTTGGCCTCCGACCGCAAGGCACTACAGAGTGTAGTGCGTACGGCCCAGTACATCACCGGGGCCAATTTTCCTGCCATCCAGGACCTCTATACTAGGCGGTGTCAGAGGAAGGCCCTAAAAATTGTCAAAACTCCAGCCACCCTAGTCATAGACTGTTCTCTCTGCAACCACACTGCAAGCTGTACCGGAGCACCAAGCCTAGGTCCAAGAAGCTTCTAAACAGCTTCTACCCCCAAGCCATAAGACTCCTGAACAGCGAATCAAATGGCTACCCAGACAATTTACATTGCCCCCCCCTCTTCTACGCTGCTGCTCTCTGTTTTAATCTTTGCATAGTCACTTTAATAACTCTACCTACATGTACATTTTACCTCAATTATCTCAACACCGGTGCCCCCGCACATTGACTCTGTACCTGCACCCCATGTATATAGCCCCGCTGTTGTTATTTACTGCTGCTCTTTAATTATTTGTTATTCTTATCGATCTGTTTTGCAATGGGTGTGGCTTTAATAGGCCAATACACTTATTTGAAGGGGTGTCCACATACTTTTGTATATATAGTGTATTTTAAATGTAAAGTCAATTGAAATTAATAGAAAATGGACAAAGTAAAAAAACTAAATACATCTTTAATTGCCATGGCTTGGAGAGATAAGGTCTCTGTACCAATAACAGCTGGTTGTATTCGTGCAGGTGATATGGGTTGGAAGCTACATCAAATTATTATGGTTATAAATAAAAGGCAGTTGCTCCATGATGAAATGGTACAAGAGTATACTCTACTGGACAAAACAGTCTATGACTATGGTGGCTTGAGTCTTTGACAATTTTTAGGGCCTTCCTCTGACACCGCCTGGTATAGAGGTCTTTTTTCTTTTCTTTTTTAAAATTATAATTATTTATTACAAAAAACACAAGGAAGGGGTAAGATTAAAGAATTAGAACATGAAGGACAAACAGTACAGCATCAAGACACTATCAAACATGTATCAGTCTTACCGCAACAGAGCCATCCTTATGTGTGAGGGTGCGTGTGCATGATAGTGATATAAAATATATGTTTAGTTTCCTTTTTCATGATCACAATCTTGTGAAACCCGAACCCTCCAAGATCCCCCCACATTTCTCCATTAGCTGTCCCTCAACCATTCGAGACCCCTCCCACAGCCCCCCCCCCCCCCCTGGAAAAAAAATACGATTAATTCCATTCCCCACCCCCAAGAACCCCCCAATGCACCAACAACCAAGAGAAAAAAGGAAAAGACAGAAGAAAACAGCAAACAATGCCATTTTTTTTTACAAAATAATAAATTAAAAACAAAGGACATCAAGGACAACTGAAATCATAACAGCAATGCCTACTTGATATGTTTGTGTGCATGTCTGGCACTATTACATGTATGTGTGAGTTCTTGTATGTGTTTATTTGAGTTAGAGTGTGTGTATATGCATGTGTACAAACACCTGCACGGCATCAGCCTCAGGAAAACCAGCATTAGTTGTAAAAACACTGCCACTTAGTGTCATTCAAATGTGCTTTTATGTTTTATTTAGACTTTTTTTCCCTTTATCTTTTGACCATCGTTCTCTCTCTCACACAGCAACTCCACTCCCACTTGTCTCCAATTCCACATCCCAACCCTCAGCTTCCCTCAGCCCATCCCGTCTATCTCCGCTGGCCACCCACTTCGTGTCTCTACACAACACATATCTTTCAGTTATGCTGTGATATTTAACATACAATTTCAATCAATCTAATCGAATAGAATCTACAGATTGCGAGTTGAAGATAAATACTTTTACTAAGAGTATTAGTATATTAGTAATTGACTAACCCGTTCTCTCCAGATCTCCTAACAGTACTATTTCTAGGGTCAATTTTAGATCAATGCTATGCATTTTCAGCCATTCCTGAACCTGAGACCAGAAACAGGCTACCAGAGGGCAATGCCAAAATAAATGGTCTATTGATTCTGTATCCTCACAACAAAATCTGCAGAGCTTTGATGATTTTATGCCCCAAATATTCAACATTTTGTTGGTGGCAAGAATTCTATATAATAATTTTAGCTGAAAAGCACGTAGTCTTGAATCTTGCGTTGTTTTATATATCATCTCATACACCATGGAATCGGTACATCAAAAATCTCTTCCCAACTATTTTGCAATCTGTATGGCACAGCTGTCAACATCCTGGTCCTCAAATGAAACTGGTATACTTTCCTATTTATGCTATTTTTATTCCTGCGCCAGTTTTGATCCTTTATATTGGGCAGACAGACCAGTTCCCTACCTCCTCCAGCTGCCACCCGCCTCCTCCATTTTTGGGGCAATGCTGTAATCAATTGGTTGTACTCTTGGATTCAGCAGACCTTCTCGTACAAGTCTGATAACTCCATGAAGGACATAACTCTACCATTACAATGTCGTTTAAGAACAAAATACCCTTTTCAAACATCTTTCCCATAAATACAGGTATTTTATCAACCAGCACATTTGAGTTCAGCCATAATATTTGTTGTAACATTTGTTCTATCTTTTCAGGGGGATGAAATTGAAATTGTAGCCAGCTCTGTAATGCTTGTTTGAAAAAGACAGATACTTTGAAAAAAGTATCATTTTCAATTAATCGAAAATGAGACATGGCAATCTGCACAAAGGCAAAAAGGCAATCTTTAAACAATGGATGAGCTTTTCTTAGTAATCTACTTGAGAACCTTTTAGGGTTCAAATAAAACTTTTGAATAAGTGAAGCTTTTTAGAGGTTTAGTGCTTTTATATTTAATAATCTCAACCCACCCAATTCATATTCATTATATAGATAGGCACGCTTTATTTTGTCTGGTTTAGCGTCCCAGATAAAGCTAAATGTTTTTTGCTCATATGATTTGAAAAACAAATCATCAGGAGTAGGCAGCACCATAAGTAAGTGAGTAAACTGAGATATGACTAAGGAGTTAATCAGGGCAATTTTTCCATAAATAGACAGGTATTTACCTCTCCATGGTTGCAGGATCTTGTCTATTTTTACAGGTTTTCTATTGAAATTCATTGTGGAGAGCTTATTTATATATTTTGTGATATGAATATCGAATATGTCTACTTCACCATGTCCTGTATTATCTCCAATGTATCGTCCATGTAAAAAAAAACCTGTCTGATCAGGATGAACAATACCTGGTAAAACCCTTTTAATTCTGCGTGTTATGCATTTTGCTAGTATTTTTGCATCACAACATTGAAGTGTAAGGGGCCTCCAGTTTTTTAGATAGACCGGGTCTTTATATTTGCCATCTGGGTCTTGTTTAAATAATAGAGAAATCAGACCTTCCTGCTGAGTACCTGACAGACTACCATTTCTATAGGAGTAGTTAAAACAATCTAACAATGGAGCTTTTAGTATATCAAAAAATACTTGATATACCTCTACCGGTATGCCATCAAGCCCTGGGGTTTTTCCAGACTGAAAGGATTTAATAGCCTCAAAAAGTTATTCCTTTGTAATTTGGCCTTCGCACTGATCTTTCTGTACATTTGTTAATTTTCCATTTTTTATATTATTTGGAAAATAATTCCTTACCGTAATCTTCATTCAGTGGGATAGGATGAGACGGAAAAGAGAACATCTGCCTGAAATAATTAGCTTCCTCTTTTAAAATATCATTCAGAGAATCATAGATGACTCCGTCTTCAATAACGAGTTTCTGCTAATTCTTTTTGTTAGCGTTCCTGTATTGGAGATTCAGGAAGAAGTTTGTGCATTTTTCTCCATATTCCATCCAGTTTGCTTTATTTTTGTAATAGATTACATTAGATCGTTCTTGAATAAGTTCCTCAAGTTCTTTTTGTTTTTCCTCTAATGTATAAATAAGCTATACTTATTTCACCCCTTACCATAACTGGATACTATTCTCTGGCTAAATTGACCATAATTAATGCTTGTAAAGTTACTGCCATCAGAGGTATTATGAAGTTCAAAACTAGAGCTTTCAAATGTCTGATATTTAGAATTCAAGAAATAGGTTCTAGCAATATTTTTTTTATTCCCTTGCATGTTTGCCTGTGAGCCAATGCCACAGATGTTAGAAAATTAGAAAATTATGTGTGTAAGAAATCTGAGTAGGTTGATGTGTATGATATTGGATTTGATATAATGAGAGTGTGTATGATGTCTGTATAAGAGTAAAACTATCATGTGTGATGTCCAAATAAATAATAACTCTGCCAATTTGCATGTTTGAGTGTCTATGTGTGTAACATGTAGTGCGTACAGCCTTAATATTCATCATTGTAATCCATATCGTTTCACCATCATAGTTGCATCATAATTACCTTTAACATAATTGAAAAACACATCGCAGCATTTCCATAGCAGTTGACGTTTCACATGATCATGAAAGAGGCCTTGCATTACTCTAGAGACGGCTTCACTACAGTACAAATGTATTCCGTACAATATGCTATTATTCCCCAATGCCCCTATTTTGATATCTTCCACTTGCTTGTTGTAAACATATATAAACTTGTAGACAAATACATAAAAAAGATAGACAAACAATAAACACATTCAATTATCAAACAGTTCTCAACAATAGAGGGAGAGAAGAGAAAATAGAGAGAAAGAGAGAGTGAGAAAAGAGAGCGAGATTAGGTGTGTGTGTGTATGTATAAATCCGTATGTGTAAGCAAGCATGTAGTTGAGTACGTGTGTGTTCATATCCACTTCATAATGTTCAGATATTTTAAACAGTTCCCATACCTTTTTTTTATTTCGTAAACTGAAGTCCCTGTAGAATTTAGCACAGCCACGGTGTAATGGAGCTGTCTCGGAATAGCTGTCCATCTATAAAGAGTTTGTCCACAATGATAAAGGCACGCCTACCATCCATCCTTTGTTGCCCTTTGTACCTGATACAGTCTCTTACGACGTTCGTTTATCTCCCTTGGAAATTGGTCATTGAGAGCGAATTTGGTCCCTTTAAGCTCCCGTCCTCTGCTTTTGATCAGCTCCTTTTGTTGGTAGTGTTCAAATTTTGCAATGATCGGTCAGGGACCCTTGGACTCCGAGCTCTAAGTCTGTGTACTCGGTGGAAAGCCACCTTGTTTATAGTCTCTATAGGAAGTTTCAATGCGGATTTCATGAATTCTCTGATCGCGCCCTCTGGATTATTGGATGCGTCCTCAGGAATACCAAGGCAAAAAATGATTTTCAAGTATGCTACGACTTTGTATGTCTAGTAGCGTCTCCTTCATCACCCTGTTTTCCCTGAGTAGACAATCCATGTTGGAATTGTGTATTTTTACCTTGGCTGTGAGTGTCTTGTTTTCTCTTTGGAGCTTGAGAATTTCACTCTGGCTGAACTCCAAACTTCCCCTCAGCCCTGCTACCTCCTCACACAACTTTTCCATTGTTGCATGGATTCCAGCCAGAGCACTAGCCTCTACATCAATGGTAAATAAATCGTCCGTGTCTGTAGATTAATCTAATTTTTCTTTTTTTTGTCGGGTTAAAGTTATTTTGTGAGGTGGTCGGATCTTTCCACGAAGGAGTATGTTGTTCCTCCATAGCGTAAAGCTGTTGGTACTCGTCGATTTTCCTCAGGATCTGCTTGGTATCCAGATTGGCTCTATACTGCAACCAGTTGTTTTACGAAAAGATAACAATGAGTCTTTCCCACAACGACGGCAGGTGTCTGTAGTACAGTCAGCTAACACTCGCGGAATCCACGCAACAACAAAAAAGGAACACAAACTTGCAGTCCCAGCCTTAAAGGCTAACCGTGTTGTGGAATCCTTAGTAACAAAACTTTAGTTCGGATTAAAATCGATTTAATGAAAATGTTTTATGTAAACAACAAACCGAGTGTAGACAGTACAGTGTCCTGTTGCGCGCTCTGATGACATCTCTCTCTCTCGTAACGTAACGTATAGAGGTCTTGAATGGCAGGAAGCTTGGCCCCAGTGATGTACTGGGTCGTACGCACTACCCTCTGTATTGACTTGCGGTCGGAGGCCGAGCAGTTGACATACCAGGCAGTGATGCAACCAGTCAGGTTGCTCTCAATGGTGCAGTTGTAGAACCTTTTGAGGATTTGAGTACCCATGCCAAATCTCTTCAGTCTCCTGAGGGGGAATAGGTTTTGTCTTGCCCTCTTTACGACTGTCTTGGTGTGCTTGGACCATGATAGTTTGTTGATGTGGACACCAAGGAACTTGAAGCTCTCAACCTGCTCCACTACAGCCCCGTTGATGCGAATTGGGGCTTGCTCGGCCCTCCTTTTCCTGTAGTCCACAGTCAGCTCATTTGTCTTGATCACATTGAGGGAGAGGTTGTTGTCCTGGCACCACACGGTCCTCAACCAACTCCATGAATGCCCTGGCCTGAAGTTTGCAATTTTGTCTATAAAACACTATTTTGCTCAAAATGTTTTTCATTTCACCCTTTAGTGTGTGCAATGGTGGAAAAGGTACCCAATTGTCATACTTGAGTAAAAGTAAAGATACCTTAATATAATTTGATAGATATTTTTAACCATTATTTAACTAGGCAAGTCAGTTAAGAACAAAGTCTTATTTACAATGACGGCCTTCCCCGGCCAAACCCTAACCGGGACAATGCTGTGCCAATTGTGCCCTGCCCTATGGGACTCCCAATCACAACCAGTTCTGATACAGCCTGGAATCAAACTAGGGTCTGTAGTGACGCCTCTAGCACTGAGATGCAGTGAATAAGACCACTGCTCCACTCAGGACACCAAACTGACTGAAGTAAAAGTGAAAGTCATCCAGTAAAATACTACTTGATTAAAAGTCGAAAAGTATTTGGTTTTAAATATACTTAAGAATCAAAAGTAAATAGCCTCCTGAGTAGCGCAGTGGACTAAGGCACTGCATCACAGTACCAGCTGTGCCACCAGAGATTCTGGGTTCAAGTCCAGGCTCTGTTGCAGCTAGGTGACTCATGGAGCGGTGCACAATTGGCCCAGTGTCGTCTGGGTTAGGGGAGGATTTGGCTGGTAGGGATGTCCTTTCCCCATCGTGCGCTAGCGACTCTTGTGGTGGGCCCAGTGACATGGTCGCCAGGTGTACGGTATTACCTTTGGCACATTGATGAGGCTGGCTTCCGGATTAAGTGGGCATTGCGTCTTGGTTCGGGTGTGTTTTGGAGGACACAAGGCTCTTGACCTTCGCCTCTCTCTCTCGAGTCCTTACGGGAGTTGAAGCGATGAGATAAGACTGTAACTACCAATTGGATACCATGAAAAAGGGGTACATTTAAAAAAAGAAAAAAAAAGAATCAAAAGTAAATGTAATTGCTCAAAAATACTTAATTATCAAAAGGAAAGTATAAATAATGTTCTTATTGATAGCCAGAGGGACACTCCAACACACAGACGTAATTAACAAATTAAGCATTTCTGTTTAGTTAGTCCTCCAGATAAGAGGCAGTATGGATGATCAGGGTTGTTCTCTTGATAAGTGTGTGAATTGGACCATTTTCCGGTCCTGATAAGCGTTCAAAATGTAACTTTGGGTGTCAGGGAAAATGTATGGAGAAAAAAGTACATTATGTTCTTTAGGAATGTAGTGAAGTAAATGTTGACAAAAATATAAATATTAAAGGAAAGTACAGACACCACAAAAAAAAAAATCCTTAAGTAGTACTTTAAAGTATTTTACTAAAGTACTTTGAGTGTGTGTACTTTACATTATTTATACTTGGGAAATAGCTTTTCAAAAGTAAAAGTTCAGAAATTGCTGGAGGACGTCTTGCATTTGCAATTTTAGTTTCAAGTTTTAATGTCACATGCACAAGTACAGTGAAATGCCTTTAATGCATATAAAGACAGTATGAATAAACACAAAGTAAAGATTGCTTTACGTTGAGGTTTACTTTAATGAAATCAAAGCCATATGTATGATAGTTTTGGAGCACAATCCTTTGTACAACAAACATATTCACACACTAACTACAGCAATTGGTTTATAATACAAAATGTATTCACCGTGATTGGAATACAATTTTGGTCTTTGTGCAAACATTTACACAAAATAGCAATGAACAATAATATATACTGCTGCCACCACCATGTTTCACCGTAGGGATGGTACCAGGTTTCCTCCAAATGTGAGGCTTGGCATTCTGGCCAAAGAGTTCAATCTTGGTTTCATCAGACCAGAGAATCTTGTTTCTCATGGTCTGAGAGTCCTTTAGGTGCCTTTTGGCAAACTCCAAGAGGGATGTCATGTGCCTTTTACTGAGGAGTTGCTTTAGTCTGGCCCCTCTACCATAAAGGCCTGATTGGTGGAGTGCTGCAGAAATGGTTGACCTTCTGGAACTTTGTCCCATCTCCACACAGGAACTCTGGAGCTTTTGAGTGACCATATGGTACTTGGTCACCTCCCTGACCAACACTCTTCTCCCCCGTTTGCTTGGTTTGGCCGGACAGCCAGCTGAAGAAAAGTCTTGGTGGTTCCAAACTTCTTCCATTGAAGAATGATGGAAGCCACTGTGAAAAATTCTGCTTCATTGAAGGTCCCTAAGAACACAGTGGCTTCCATCATTCTTCAATGGAAGAAGTTTGGAACCACCAACACTGCATTGTTTGTAATTGATGTCTTAGTGTTGGAGTATACCCCTGGCTGTCTTTACATTTTAAAAAATGCAGGAATTGCCCGTAGAGCTCTGAGACAGAATAGCTAGCCCTGATGGCTGAGCTATGTACTCAGAATATTGCAAAATGTGCTTTCGCCGAAAAGCTATTTTAAAATCTGACATAGCGATTGCATAAAGGAGTTCTGTATCTATAATTCTTAAAATAATTGTTATGTATTTTGTCAACGTTTGAGTAATTTAGTAAATTCACTGGAAGTTTTTGGTGGGAATACATTTTCTGAACATCACACGCCCATGTAAAAAGCTGTTTTTTGATATAAATATGAACTTGATTGAACAAAACATGCATGTATTGTATAACATAATGTCCTAGGAGTGTCATCTGATGAAGATCATCAAAGGTTAGTGCTTCATTTAGCTGTGTTTTGGGTTTTTGTGACATATATGCTTGCTTGGAAAATGGCTGTGTGATTATTTTTGGCTATGTACTCTCCTAACTTAATCTAATGTTTTGCTTTCGCTGTAAAGCCTTTTTGAAATCGGACAATGTGGTTAGATTAACGAGAGTCTTATCTTTAAAATGGTGTAAAATAGTCATACGTTTGAAAAATTGAAATGATTGCATTTGAGGTTTTGTATTTCGCGCCACGCTCTTCCATTGGATATTGGCGAGGCGTTCCGCTAGCGGAACCCCTAGATGTAATATTAAATTGTGACAAAATGAACAGCTAATTTTTCAAAGAGAGAATGTAATGTGTTATTTCAGAAACAATCTCCATTCTTCATGTTAGCTGATTAATCCATTTACACAGTAATACTCTTATTTAAACACTCCCACACCCAAAAAAACAATAATCATGTTTTTCAATATAATACTCAACAATCCCGATAAAAAGTTCAAATACCATATAGTTCAGAATGAATCGCTTTGTGTTAGACATAACCGCTAATGACGTCACTGAGAGTTGGGGTCAGATCTTAGTGGCAGTCACTTCAAGGTCACACTCAAGGTGTTAGCTACTGTAACCTAGTGCGTCAGCTGATGATGTGCGACAATGCCTTTTGATTGTCAGATTATTTCATAATAATCACATTTGTTGCATAGAGTTAAGTGTTGAAAGTCTGATGCACCAGTAGTGCTGGATGTTGGAGCTGCTGAAACGTTGAAAACGTCTGGAACAGTAGGAACAATAGGTCAAACAATGGCACTACATACAGTAGTAGAAGGGCAAGTTAATGTGAAGTTCTGCCCAATTGCCTAAGAGTATTGCTTTATACTATAGACTTACTTCTCCTCCGTATCCGGAAAAATCCCAAACCACTTGACGATGTTGCAGCACTTGTGGTCTGAAACGAGAATATAATAACACTTTCAATACTAGCTTAAAGGTAGTAAACTTCCTGACATGTTCAACACAGTGATAAATACAATAAAATGGTCATATGAGTAAGCATAGACAATAGTGTAATAAACCTGTTGTCGTCAGCAACAAATAATTTAGATTTATAACATGTTATACTTAATTATAAACATGATCATGCTATATTATGCAGCCGTGTGGTTTTGACAAAAAACCTTACCCTTGTGCGGTTGGAGGACACATGTGACCTTCCTGTTAGAGCTTCCCGGATCTGAAAGCACAGACAAGAAGTTCATCAAATATATGAATTGTCAGAACACAGCACATTCCAATACATACAGTAATATGAGGGGTATCAGTAAGTGTGTTAGGAACATACCTTTTTGTCCAAAACTGTTCCAAATACCAAGATGAACAAACCCTTTGAATGTTAACATGGTGATGGATGGAATTACTACACCAAAGTCCAGTATAGTTAATTGTAAATATTCATCCAAATCCTAACTTAGTATAACATGCCTTTGGGAATTGAATGCATTAAAAAAAAAAATCTTTCAAGTCAATTGGATTTCACTGAGGAACAGTTAATTACTAGTGTTATTTAACTGAGCTAAATACCTGTAATGAATTGAAGATTGCAAACACAATATGGATTCCTAGATTGTTTGGTATAGTCATGGTTCCTACTCCTAGTCCCCAGGTAGTACCAAAGAAGGGAGTCAGAATGGCCAGACACCTGGCGATGACCACCACAGCATTTCTCTCATCTGGCTGGGTAACATCCCCCACAACTCTCCTCAGCATTTTGAACAGAACCACAATCAGGATCAAAAGGTTGATGACCTCTATGGTCAGGGCAGGGATCACAAAAGCCAGAAGGGCCATTGACTGTCCAGTTGAGCCAGCAAACCCTGTCATTCCCTCTAATGTATTGTTTCCCTGGAGCTGTCACTGCAATAGTTATGACAGCAATGATGAGGGGAGCTCCATAGCCCAAAGAAAAACTGATGGCCAACATTGCTGGTTTAGACATGTGAGAGAAAACCATGACAGTCCAGTAGAGCAGCAAAAGGCCTGAGACCAGCATCCAGAAAAACAGAGCCAGGTAGAAAAAGTGGATGAAAAATGTTGCTGTGGAACACGCAGGTAGATCTTTTTTTTCATTATCGGAAATTGCTGCACCAATAATGAACCAAATGTCAGCAATCAGAAGGGAAAAGGCGATGTTCACTATAGAGACATGACGCATGTAAGATGTGTTGTTTCCAGTCACAGCATTCCATACCAACATCTCAATGATGAGACACACGACCAAGCAACACATTGATATGCCAACTCCAATGTAATTGATAAAATCCAAAGCGACTCGTAACACAGCTGGAAAGGAAGGCGACATCAAAATGGAGAAGGAGGTCAGATGATTACAGTGACAGGTGACAGTGCCATTCTTATCAGACTGCAGTTCACATCCTTCACCATCCCATCATCCAAGGCCGTCAAAAAGGTTGAAGTTCCAGAAAACACACTGAGGATTGGCCAGTGTCTTGTTCAGTACGTCAAAACTAAAAGTCACATTCTTGATTGTGCCATTCACCTTCAATAGAACCACTTTTCTGTTGATGGTGTTGACACTGTTGTTCAGACTGCTGCTGTTTCTTGCAGGTAAAACATTATCCAAGGATTCAAATGTTATTATGGTGATTGAACTGTAGGAAGCTTCAGATGCCGGTATGTCTATCAGAACAGATGAGTTTCAATTGAATAAGTTGTTGACTGAGTTGTTGAGTGTGGTTTTGTTTAAAATAATCCTTGATGTTTCTAGGTCAAAAAAGTAAATCGGTAAGGAAATTGGAAATTGTTTCAACGGTGCCCAGAAAGGGTGAGCTTTCGTTTTTGTTGGGGTTGGTGTTTAGAACACCCCAGGAGGCTTTTGCTGCATTGGAAGTAAGTACACATGCCGTGTCCAGGAAATTCTAGAGATCAAAATAGAAGTCAGAATTCGTACAGGATTATTGAAATCCTAATAAAAATGATGCTGTATGTGCTCTAATTCAACTTTTAAGGGTGTAATACTAAATTAGTATTATAATATCTTTGAATGGAGTGTTTAAAAATGATTTAAAGTGATGCTGTTGATGTCAACATACCTTCATCAATGGTTTGTTTATCGGGTTACTTCGGGACACATTTACAACATTTTTTTGAATATTTACAATAGTAGAAATAGTTGCAGGTGATTCAACTATTCTACCTAGGCGGTTAAAAGTGCTGTTGCGGAGTCTTTCCAAAAAGACTGGAAGACCAGTCCCCACTAAAGCCTGTGTGGATTTAAAGTGATGAAAGAAAAATAAAATACAAATGAATTTCAGGATTGACGCTATACACAGTACTGTAACAAAGAAATACCATCGTTACTAAACAATTTTTATATAGAGTATATTTTATATCCAGTGAAAATTGTTAATATGTTAACATATTACCTGAGATAAAGAAAACAGGGTACCAATTTCTTTTAGGACACAGTTGTCCACCCGATCTGAAAAAAGCTATTTTCTTTACAAATGGCAGTCTTTTCACCCACTTCATCCGGTTTGCAGTAAACTACAACTTTCTCATCAACTTGTCCATTGCCAAAGATCGTATTATTCAAGCAGGTAAACCCCTGAGAACAATAGGATTTGTGAAATCATGACGTGAAAACATTACTCCACATATACCTTAAATATATAAATAAACAATATTTTATACAATATTTAGAATTGTAATTTTATAGATATTACAACTGTAGATTACATGTCATGAATTATGTGATAACATGAAGGCGAATTTAAGCGAAATTCTTGAGACAATATTCTTGAAGCACACCAGAAATTCAAGAAAGGGAACAATTAATCTAAAATCAACTGACATGTACTGCTGCCACAGTTAAAACTGATCTAAATACTTTTTTGAATGTATTTCAGGACAAGTAATAACTAACTTGGTCCACCAAATACTAACCGAATCAAGTACTTACTTATTTTATATTTTTCTCCAAGTGTTGAGACAATATCCTCTTTTGCTTTGGCAATTTCCCCATTATCGACAATTGTTGTCATAACAGCAAAATCTGCAATAACACTTCCACTCCTATTAATTTGAGAAAAAAATATTAGCAAACATATCCACAAATGAATTCCATGCATGTGTACATTAGCAAAAATAGCCCATACATACATTGTATAACATCAACCCCAAGTCCTTTTCATTTCGAAGGGATACACTTGTCTCTGGGGCGTATACTGAAAATGTATTTATTATATTGGACATTGTGGGCCACAATTTAAATGGTTAGTATTTCAGCATTGCTTAGCAGCCTTCAATTCATTACATTGTACATTATACTGAAAGTTGAGAAAACGGCTAAATTAAAAGGAGACATTTACTATTTGCATATTCAAATTACTAGCACATGAAATGAAGGCTTGAAATAACATCACATGTAAAAGATTTTGAATAGAGGTAAAAGTACCGGGGCAAAACTTACTTTAAGCTATTTAACTTTGCTGATATGAAGCCTTTCATGTTTCTCTTATATATGACTTTGATCTGTGTGAGACAGTGAATTATTATTGATCAAGAGTGATTTAAAATAAAGACTTAAAAAGGACATGAAATGAAAGCTCTCTGAAGTAAACCAGAAACGTGTTGGTGTATCGCTTACTGTAGTGGGTGTGGAGTCAGGCGCAGGAAACAGGAGTGTTTGCTATCGGGCTATAATGAAATGCACCGTCAAAAGAATATACACCCAAGAAACCACAACAGGGTGCAATCCAAAAACACAAGAACCAAACACACGTACCACTACTCGAAACACAGTGACCAACAGGAATAAGCCCACACACAGAACAGGTGGGGAAACGGGCTTAAATACCCAACTAAACACTAATGAGACACAGGTGAAACCAATAAAGACAAAACCAACAGAAAAGGAAAAAGGGATCGGTGGCAGCTAGTAGGCCGGTGACGACGACCGCCGAGCGCCACCCGAACAGGGAGAGGAGTCACCCTCGGCAGGAGTCGTGACAGTTGGTGAATGGATTTATCAAATTAAATTATGGTAACACTTCCAAACTGGTTTCAAGGACTAGACGTAACATATAGATGTAGGATCTTAATTTGAGCCAGTTTGCTACAGCAGGAAAAATTCACATTTCCTGTTTCAACAGGAAATGTGAATTTTTATGTGGATTATCATTAATGGACATTTTTGTAGGGGTTTATACAAGTCTGAAATTTCAAAGTGGAAAGTAAAAACATCAGAAGCCTTTTCAAACCACAAATATTCTACAAGTTCTCCTGCTACAGGGTGATCAAAATAAGATCCTACTTATGTAGTACATGTAAATCTGTGACAATAAAATTAGTATGATATGTTATGTTTGGTATGGTTACATAATGCCGGGCGTACACGACATGACTTTCAAAATCCCAACATCTCTGAGCCTTGTGGTGGCTAATTTCTGCATTACCAAATGAGGAGAGTTACAAACTTCAGAGTTATACTTAAACTACATTTTTAATAATTAAGAGTTTTGCAAAAGCCCTTGACTTTCAATGATGCACTATCTCTAATGAACCATTGAAAAGTGACTACACAAAAGTACAAAGAGCTTTTATAGCCAAGATGCACCCCTTCAACGTACATGACGAACCACAGATCTCAGGAACAGTTCACAAAGGTTAAGTTTTGTATGAAAGATATCTATAAAACATAGCAGACAGCAACTGCTGTATCAACAGTGTTCATTGTATAGACCAGTGTCTGGTCCTCCTACTCCAAACTGGAACCGTCCCTCCCTGGTACGGTATAGAACAGAACCATTAGCTCTTGTCCTCTGGAATGCTCTTTAGGCGTTGTTATCAAAAGACATCGTATATCTCCTCTGTCAGTGCTATCTCATAGAGGCCCATCCTCAGCAAAACACACACACATACACACACACACATATGTAGACAATGTTCCATTCTGTCCTCTTCCCTTTCTGATATTCTGCATAGCACCAGGGACATGTAAAAGACAAGCCTGACCTCTCCCCTCTCTGGGCCCCAAGTGACTGAGCCCCAGCTGAGGGAAAATTGCAACTGAAAGACACCAGAGTCCAAAGGGATACATTCCAATGACAATTATCTCACATAAGCATATTATGCAAATAAAACATCTTAATTATCTATGTTACCCAACTAATTCTGATTCATTCGCCACAGCCTCTCACATTAAACGACAGTCTTTCCTGTAGTTTTGTGTCTTGACAAAGTAGTGTTGCGCACACTAAACAATGTGGCACAGATGGTCATACACTACAAGATTCTTCACTTGGTTGTGAGTATATCACACTGTCTCGCCAAAACAATGATGTGATGATGTGATTGGATTGTTAACGTTGTTAGGACGAGCTGTGGCTCAAAACAGCCTCATGACCGTTTTCAGTCAGACATTCATGTTTGCCATACAGAGTAAAAATATTTAGCCAATCCATTTTGAATGGAATAACATTGTTTGTGAACTTCAGAGCTGTAACGATTTGACATGTTGCTACCAACCTTATTATATCGCCAAAATGAACCACTTGTTCACAAATATATTGTTGTCATATATTAGTGTTATTTAACACTGTCACTTTATTTAACATTCTAAATGATTTAACCTTTTTTTCAATTTTCTCCTAAAATTACATACCCAAATCTAACTGTCTCTTGCTCCTGAAGCAAGGATACGCATATTCTTAATACCATTTAAAAGGAAACACTTTGAAGTTTATGAAAATGTGAAATGAATGTATGAGAATATAACACAGATCTGATAAAAGATAATACAAACTAAAAAAACATGTGTTTTGTTTTTTGATTTTTGTTCCATCATCTTTGAAATGCAATAGAAATATTTTTTGGATTTCTGCCACCCGATGGCAGCAGTGCGTGTGCAAAGTTTCAGATTGATCCAGTGAAAAATTACATTACTGCACAGTATTTTGTATCAAGTCTGCCAGAAGTTTGCCCAAAGGTTCCGAAATGGTCAGTTGATACATTTGTAAGTACATAACTATAGATAACATACAAAAAATCTATGGTCATACAAAATGTAAGTTTACACATTCCCAGGAATGTCATACATGATGGATCATTAGCTTTTACACAAACTTTTACACATCTAGATGGCCGGGCGGAGTTGGTTTGGAGCCAGAGACAGCAGTGGTGTCAAACTGTGGACCCCAGTTCCTACATTTGAATATGAAAAATGGACTTTATCAAACAAACTATGCTACATTTTATCTCTGGACCCTCAAGATGACAAATCAGAGCAAGAATACTGGATGTAAGTACATTATTTACCTTCAGAGGAGAATATATCAAACCAGTTGCCGTGATAAAGGTTTTTGTTGTTTTACATTCTCCTCAAACAATAGCATTGTATTTTTTCACTATAATAATTAATGTTAATTGGACACTGCAGTTAGATTAACAAGAATGTATGCTTTCTGCCCATATAAGACCTGTCTATGTCTTGGATAATTGGCTGTTGTAATGCACGTCATTCTAGCTCACATTAGCAACAAATGTCCCAGTTTAGGGACACCCATCCCGTAGAGGTTAACAGTTTAAGAAACTTCAAAGTGTTTCCTATCCAATGCTACCAATTATATGCATATCCTTGCTTCTGGGCCTGAGTAACAGGCAGTTTTTTTTGGGCACGTCAGTCTAGCGGAAATTCAGGAAACTGGACCCTAGCCCTAAGAAGATTTATTTTAAGACATAAAGGTCAGTCAATATGGAACATTTCAAGAACTTTGAAAGTTTCTTCAAGTGCGCTATGATGAAACTGTCTCTCATGAGGACCACCACGGGAATGGAACACTGCTGCAGAGGATAATTTCATTAGAGTTACCAACCTCTGAAATTGCAGCCCAAATAAATGCTTCACAGAGTTCAAGTAACAGACACATCTCAACATCAACTGTTCAGAGGAGACTGTGTGTATCAGGCCTTCATGGTCGAATTGCTGCAAAGAAACCACTACTAAAGGATACTAATAATAAGAAGAGACTTGCTTTGGCCAAGAAACACGAGCAACATTTGTCCTTTGGGCTGGAGTCCAAATTGTAGATTTTTGGTTACAACTGCTGTGTCTTTGTTAGATGCGGTGTCGGTGAATGGAAGATCTCTGCTTGTGTATTTCCCACTGTAAAGCATGGAGGAGGAGGTGTTATGATGTGGGGGTGCTTTGCTGGTGACACTGTTTGTGATTTATTAAGAATTCAAGGCACGCTTAACCAGCATGGCTACCACGGCATTCTGCAGCGATATGCCATCCCATCTGGTTTGTACTTAGTGGCACTATCATTTCTTTTTCAACAGGACAATGACCCAACACACCTCCAGGCTGTGTAAGGTCTATTTTACTAAGAAGGAGAGTGATGGAGTGCTGCATCAGATGACATGGCCTCCACAATCCCCCCATCTTAACCAAATTGAGATGGTTTGTCGGACTGCAGAGTGAAGGAAAAGCAGCCAATTAGTATTCTGCATATGTGGGAACTCCTTCAAGACTGTTGGAAAAGCATTCCAGGTGAAGCTGGTTGAGAGAATGCCAAGAGTGTGCAAAGCTGTCATCAAGGCAAAGGGTGGCTATTTGAAGAATCTCACATATAAAATATATTTTTATTTGTGTAACACTTTTTTTGTTACTACATGGTTCCATATGTGTTATTTCATGGTTTTGATGTCTTCACTATTATTCTACAATGTAAAAAATATAAAAAATAAAGAAAAACCCTGGATAGGTAGTGTAATTCAACTGAAAACATTCGAGCATAACACAGTATTACTTCTGTGCTGATAAAATGCCATTTACAGTACTCTAACTAAACATGATTTTACTCTGTTGTGTGATTCTGCCTCATCTGCATTGTTTTAGGTGGTTAATTGTTGATTATTTTTTTCACAATATTCAAATAATACAGGGTGTTAGGAAAGCAAACACTTGGCCTGGGGTTGTTCAGTGGTCTTGTGCTGTGGTGGAATGTCTCCCTATTATGCTTGCACCAATCCAATGCTTTTAAACAAGCCTTTTTGCCTTTTCGTAGGCCATCGTCATTGTAAATAAGAATTTGTTCTTAACTGATTTGCCTAATTAAATAAACGTAAAAAAATGTATAAATTGTGAACACTTCTGGATGAAGGGTATTGGAATGCAGCCTATTTCTTTCCCCACTCTCCCATATATCAATTTGTCCCCCCAGTCCCCTCTTGCCATTAACACCTCAAAATCCACCAAACCTGTAGTCACGTCCCTAATTCCACCTCCCTTTCACCCCCCAACCACCCCTTCCATCCATTTCATACACTTCCTGAGTTCATAAGGCTAGCACTGGAGTAATATGATCACATTTTTGGATTCTAATCAAGATTCTGACTCAACTCAACTATGTTCTCACAGTTCAAGGACAAAGAGGAGAAACCTAAACCTGTCAAGCAGGTGTCTTACACAGTGAGTGCCCTTATTATATTTAATAGAATGTTTTGATGTGGAATGTGGAATGTGGATAGCGAAAGGGATAGGGGAGATACCTAGTCAGATGTACAACTGAATGCATTCAACTGAAATGTGTCTTCCGCATTTAACCCAACCCCTCTGAATCAGAGTACAGTAGCAAATTGGCAAGAGACACACAAAAACCTTTTTGCCCTTCCTTGAGAAGTCAATTGAGAGAGTCGGAGGGGTAAGATTATAATTGTACTTTCCACATTTTATATTGAAATGATGTAAAGAATTTGATTGAGTTCATTTTTAAGTATGACCTTTCACAGGGTTTAGTTATAAATAGAAATGTAATATTTGTTAAAGGTTTAACAATGTGAATACAGAAGAGTAAATGAAGGACTCTTAGACAACATATGGTGCTTGTGATACTGTCACAATTATTATAATAAGTAATCATTCTCATCTCATATATATGTACATATGTAGTATACAGATCCAGGAGTGCATGCTATGTGTGTCATTTTGAGCATGAATTTCAGATTAAATTGCATTTAATGCGATTGGATCAGTATGTACAGAAAAGTTAGGTTAATATATTCACTGAAATGCAGCAGAGACATGACCAACCATTTTGTCAGTCATATGTTTTCTTCTTAGCATTCCAATTAGGTTAATAAGTAAAAATATCAAGAAAACAACACACAAATACCTCAGCTGTCACCATAATTGATGCTTGTTTAGTTGTGTTTTATTGTAGAATGTTTTTGCACAATGCTATCTCACAATCTGCACACCATATGGTATTCCATTGGGGGAAAAATCTCAAATGTGTAATATTGACAGTATGATGTTTTGTTTTGTTTATCTTATGCTATATTCATACAGCTATGGCCTCACCAAAGACAGTGTGGTACTTTAGTGTCCTCTTGGTATTTTGCTGTAGTCTGGAAAAACAAGATTGCTTGGAAACTCCAAATGTAACATCAGAGGTAAGAGGCCAGTAAATAAACTTCACAAACTTCACAAATTGTTCACAAGGTGATATTTAGCAATGTCAGAGAAATATAATATTGTTTGAGCTACATATCTTTAGGTGTATCACTATTAATATAATATGTTTCAAAACAGATTTGTTTGTTCGTTCCATTGGTGCAATTACAGCATGTATACATTATAATTACAAAAACAGCACATTTGTGTAACTGTTTCCACATTGTAATAACACTGCACATCCCTGTGTATCTACCATGCCAATACATAAGGGGACTTTGAGTGTTAAAACACCTACTTCATTTGACGCAATGATACAAATCAATGTTATTCTGATTAGGAATCACCCACTGATGGATCACAAGTTCCTTCTAGAGAAAAGCGAGAGGGTGAGTGAGCTGTTTTGTTTCGTTTTCACTTGGTCTGCTCAAACTTACGTTGCCGCCCACAATGTGCTTGAAGGCACCCTAGAAAATTGAAAAAAATATAATATTGTTTATGTTCACACAAATCCAAAACAAATATAACAATTTGCTTAGCAACTAACGTCATTATTTATCTCACTGCTCTTTGCCATTGGATATTTGCTGTGTGCGGAATATTTGCTGTGTGCATGTTTTTATGTTTGTACATTGATTTTTATGGTCCACAAGAATTGTCCTTCGGGGACCATAAAGATCTCTTGAGTTGAATTGTTTCCACAGTGACAGCAACCATCTATGAGAAAGTTGAGAAAGTTGGTGAAGTTCAGTTGGACGTCTACAATATTCCACTTGAAACCATACATTACCTAAAGTCCCAGGTGAAAAATGTAGCCTACCCCATTCTGATCTCCAGTGTGTTAAGTGTAACAGACATAAACATTACTACCGGTAAGAGTTTTTAATTGTTCTTTTTTCCTTCATTTTATAAAAGGTTCAAGACCTACAGGGCTCATGTGTTAGTAAATAGTGTATTTAAAAAACTAACCTGGACGTTGTTGGTATCAGAAGAAAACGTTGTATCTCCATGTTGAGGATGTTCAATCCACTTCCCCTCCATTCACAGAATGCTTCTCAGGCTCCACTGGATTCAGCTGCAGATGTGAGGACCAGTATAGTTGGTCATGTGACCAGTGTTCCTCCAATGGGTCCTGTGATGAGATCGTTGATGGCAAAATATGTAGATGTCTCAATGACTATCCTTCTGATGGAAAGTTCTGTCAGCCAATCACAAGTAACTATTTGATTCTCACATCCACTTGGTGTTTGACATTGCACCTGTTGTTGTAGTTGTATGTAATTGTTTTTGGCAATTTCTCCCAGCTGCATAGTTCTTCTTGATAACACGTCTTTTACCTAATCCCAACAGATCTTACTGCTTGTCCAAGTCCAACTACTACAGCAGGTATTCCAAGAAGTTACTCAAGCAATAGATTCCATTTACTGAAAATAATAGACACGCTTGTCATGATTTATTTAATTTTAATTTTCCATAGAGTCATCAACCACTTATGGGGAAATTATTGAAATTGAGTTGGACATGACAGATATTTCAGCTACATTGATAGATGTACTTAGGGCCAGTGTGAATGGCCTGACCTACCCTGTCCTGATCTCCAAATTGTTAAATGTAACGGACGTGAACTTCACTACTGGTAAGAGGTTTCTGTTGCTGATGCTCATTTGAGTTTTAATTCCTTGTGCTTTGTAATATATTCAAGAACTGGTTCAGATATTTTCAAATAGTTGGTTTCACAGAAAACATTGATATGATGATGTTCCATCCACTCTCCTTTCATTCACAGCATGCTACCCAAACAGCACATGCAGATGTGAGGATCAGTATGGTTGGTCATGTGACCAGTGTCTCTCTTATGGGTCCTGTGACATTACTGATGACTCCTGTGGATGTATCAAAGCCATTCCTCCTTATGGACCATTTTGTCAGCCAATCACAAGTAACTGTTTCCTTACCACCTCCACTGTGCTAGTTTAATCAATGTTTATGTATTCGTTCAGCAACATTTAAACTTGAAGATTACCCTTATCTCCTTTACCACATAGATCTGACGGCTTGTACAACACCATCTCCAACACCAGGTATGAGACAGTTACTAATGACTATTTAATTAACAGTGTTATTGTACTAATTAGAGTCTTAGTAAGATGAACTTGCCATGGTGTTATCCATGGTTGCATATTTACTTGAGACCTACAGCTGTAAGACAAAAAGCTGTAAAACAGGTTAGAGAACAAGCCATCATAATCATCTCACATTTCTCTGCTACCACACCTTTTCCAGCAGAAGAGGAAGCAAGTACTGGTTTTACACAATAATCTATGTATTTCAAATATATGTAACAGTGTCGAAAATGGACAATTACAATAATTCTAACAATCTTTATTTAACATTGATTAATTATTGCAATAATGAAACTGTAGACCCCACACTCTTGAGTGTGTTGCAGAGAGCTTAACCTTTACAGAAACTGCTGGTTCTTATATAGCTGACACTAAAAATGCTTAGTCATGGCTGGTTCCCCCCTCCCAGGCAGATTGGGGGCATGGTAAGCCACCTTGGGTTTATCTAGTGGTTATCTGCACCTGGTGTTGTTTTAACCCCGAGCCCGGATTAGTTTCACAGATGCCAGGAAGATAAGGAATAAATAGGGTTTGGTTCTACTGCTCCAGGCTCTCTCTATCTCGGTTACACCCACCACATGTTGTCTATGGAATGCGAGCTGTAGATCAATTGTCAGCTCAAGCTATCTCTAGTGATCATACGCCCAGTGTCACGATTCTCTAAGACAGAACCCAGAAGCAGACCAGGACAAGGTGAGTAAAATGAAGGTGAGTATCTATTGGTAGTCTTGATGTGTAATTTGAGTGATCCAGGAGACGGAGCGGCAGCGGAGGTGAGTTGATGAGAGTAAATGGGTTGATCCAATGCAGTCACTGTATCCACCGACGACCAGGCAAGGGAGTTGAATGTTCCGGGAGAATGACTGTAGACAGAGTAAACGGGAGTGAGTAACCAGTAACAAGCACAAAACTATCTCAGGAAACATGAGGCTGATACACTGGCACAACATACTGTTCGTTGCTAACGATCCGGCAGGGAATGGATGTCAGCTCAGGGTTTAAGAAGAGGTGAAGATCAGGACCGGGTGTGCAGAAGGTTGATGAGATGCAGGTGCGAGTAATAAATAGATCTCCCTCCTAACCTCGTTGCCTGTCAACCAGACAGGGTGCGTTCATGAACCTTAGACAACACTTAAACAAAAACAGTCATCTCAGGCAGAAACAGGCTCAGGAAGCGGGATTCCTGACAGTACCCCCCCTCCGACGAACGCCACCGGTGGACAACCCGGAGCGCCAGGATGGAGGCGGTAGAAGTCAGTAAGGAGGGTATTGTCCAGGATTTGACGCCGAGGAATCCAACTCCTCTCCTCAGGACCATACCCCTCCCAGTCCACGAGATACTGAAAACCCCGACCCCGCCGTCTGGCATCCATAATGCGGCGCACAGTGTAGACTGGACCACCTCCGATCATCCGAGGTGGAGGAGGAGGAGGCGGAGGGGGTAGCAGAGGACTGAGGTGCACAGGCTTGAGGCAGGAGACATGAAAGGTGGGGTGGACTCTGAGAGTTCTAGGCAACTTAAGTCGAACCACAACGGGATTAATCACCCTCTCCACCACAAACGGACCAATGAACTTAGGTGACAGTTACCTTGATTCCGTCCGCAGAGGAAGATCCCGTGTAGACAACCATACCTTATCTCCAATAGCATAAACTGGAGCTGGAATCCGGTGACGATTCGCCTGGAGCTGATAACGGTCAGAAACTCTAAGGAGAGCCTTTCTGGCCCTATGCCAGGTCCGGTGGCAACGACGAATGTGGGCCTGGACCGAGGGCACCGCGAGATCCTTCTCCTGAGAAGGAAACAAGGGAGGTTGGTAACCGTACAGGCA
The DNA here is from genome assembly GCF_901001165.1 of Salmo trutta. NCBI lineage: Eukaryota > Metazoa > Chordata > Actinopteri > Salmoniformes > Salmonidae > Salmo > Salmo trutta. The sequence continues at coordinate 24,649,019 of NC_042957.1, forward strand.
CTGGAAGGGAGAGATCCCAGTAGCAGATGTAGGGAGAGTATTCTGGGCATTACTCGACCCACGGCAACTGAGAGGCCCAAGAGGCGGGGTTGGAGGAGACAAGGCAGCGCAGCGTGGATTCCATCTTCTGGTTGGCTCTCTCTGCCTGACCATTAGATTGGGGGTGAAATCCAGATGTTAGGCTGACTGTAGCTCCAATGGCCAAACAGAAGGATTTCCAGACAGCAGAGGTAAACTGAGGACCACGGTCGGAAACAATGTCACTGGGCAACCCGTGGACCCTGAAAACCTCCCTAACCAGGATCTCGGACGTCTCGGAGGCAGAGGGAAGCTTGGAGATGGGTACAAAGTGGGCGAACTTGCTGAATCTGTCCACAATAGTCAGAATGACCGTGTTCCCTTCAGAAGAGGGCAATCCCGTAACAAAGTCTAGAGCCAGATGCGACCATGGTCGCCGGGGAATAGGTAGGGGGTGAAGAAGTCCAGAACTGGCCCGATTGGCACTCTTATTTTGTGCACATACTGGGCATGCAGCAACAAACCCCCGGGTATCTTCTCCCATGGCAGGCCACCAAAGTTGTCTGCGTAGTAACGCCATCGTCCGAGCCACACCAGGGTGAGAAGCCGTCTTACTGGCATGGGACCATTGGAGGACAGCAAACCGGACAGACTCAGGCACAAACAACCGACCGGGTGGACCGTTACCGGGACCGGGCTGCGTCCGAAGGGCTGCCAGAACCTCCTCCTCAATCCTCCAAGTGACAGCTCCCACGACGAAGTTCTGGGGAAGAATCGTCTCGGTCTTGGCCCCACTCTCCTCAGTCTTGGAGAATCTCTGGGACAAGGCGTCCGCCTTGCCGTTCTTAGATCCAGGTCGGAATGTCAGGGAAAAATTAAAATGTCCAAAAAACAAAGCCCACCTGGCCTGACGCGAGTTGAGACGTCTAGCCGATTGCACGTACGCTAGATTCTTGTGGTCAGTCCAGACAATAAACGGTTGCTCCGCTCCCTCCAACCAGTGGCGCCACTCCTCCAATGCCAGTTTCACTGCAAGAAGCTCCCGGTTACCCACATCGTAATACCTCTTCGCCGACGACAGAAGACGAGAGTAGAAAGCGCAGGGATGGAGTTTGCCGTCAGTGGATCTTCGCTGGGACAGAATGGCGCCAACCCCCACATCAGACGCGTCCACTTCCACGACAAACTGTCGGGCAGCGTCAGGTTGAGAGAGAATCGGGGCATTGGTGAATCGACTCTTCAGTTTCAGAAACGCACGATCTGCCTCCGGATTCCAACTGAAGGTCCTGGTGCTAGAAGTCAGAGCAGTTAATGGAGCGGCCACACGGCTGTAGTCTCGGATAAACCAACAATAGAAATTCGCAAACCCCAGAAACCTCTGGAGCTGCAATCTCGTATCAGGCTGGGCCCAATCCAGAACTGCCCTAACCTTCTCCTGGTCCATCTTTATCTCTCCCTGGGAGATGATGTACCCGAGGAAGGATGTAGTGTGGGCGTGAAAGTCACACTTCTCGGCCTTCACAAACAGGCGGTTCTCCAGCAATCGCTGCAGAACCTGCCTGACATGCTGGACGTGGCTGGAATGCTCCTTGGAAAAAATCAAAATGTCATCCAGGTAAACGAACACGAACAGACCGATCATATCTCTCAATACGTCATTAACCATGCTCTGGAACACTGCAGGAGCATTGGTCAATCCAAACGGCATCACCAGATATTCGAAATGACCCATCGGTGTATTGAAACCAGTCAACCACTCGTCCCCCTCTCTGATCCGGACCAGATGATACGCATTGCGTAGGTCAAGTTTAGTAAACACCGTAGCACCCTGTAAAGAATCGAAAGCAGAGTTCATCAAAGGCAGGGGATACTTGTTCTTAACCGTAATATCATTCAACCCCCGGTAATCAATACACGGTCGAAGAGAACCATCCTTCTTACTCACAAAAAAGATTCCTGCCCCCAGTGGTGAAGACGAGGGACGAATGAGACCAGCAGCTAGAGACTCCTTTATGTAGGTCTCCAAAGCCTCACGTTCAGGTCGAGAGATGCTGTATAATCGTCCCTTCTGATAGACAGCTCCAGGAAACAAGTTAATGGCACAATCATACGGTCGGTGGGGAGAAAGTGACAGTGCCTTCTGCTTACTGAACACCTCACCCAATTCGTGATATGTTTCAGGAACCAGGGGCAATTCAGGGGAGTTAGAATCACTGACCTTACCGGGAACCGAATGGGAACAGGCTGTCCTCAGACAGATAGCAAGGAATTCAGTGCTCCAACTAGTTACCTTGCCGGTCACCCAATCGAATGTGGGATTGTGTTTTCTCAGCCAGGGGTATCCAAGAACCAGAGGAACATGGGAAGAAGGCAAAATGAAGAAGGATATAACCTCTGAATGATTCCCTGACACCAACATCTTAACCGGTTCAGTCCTCATAGTGATACGTGCCAGACTACTGCCGTTCAGAGTTGTAGCTTCAATGGCTTCCGGTAGCTTCTCCTTAGAAAGCCCCAGCTGTTCCACTAAGTCGGCATCTATAAAGCTGCCATCTGCACCTGAGTCGATAAATGTGTTAATCGCTAAACTCTGAGTCTTGTTCATGAGGGTAGCAGGAAAAAGAGGTCTAACAGGACTATTGAGAGGTTGAAACTGGCTCGCTAAAAGACTTCCCACCTTTAGCGAGCCGAGCCATTTAACGGGTGCTGAGGATTGGACGTGCCCCATTGCTTCTCCCTCCGTCTCTCTCGGACTCTATTATCCACCCGAATAGCTAATGCTACCAGACTGTCCAGGTCCCTAGACTCAGGATAGGAGATCAACTCATCCTTGAGCCACCCACTCTCCACAGCCAATGTCCTGAATTCAATAACAAAAATCGGCCACACTGCGAGCTCCTTGGCAAAGGGAGAACAACCGCTTAGCTGCGTCCTTACCTCGGACAGGGTGGTCAAAGAGTTTCCTCATCTCTGCCGTGAACTCCTGGTATGACCCCATGCAGGTGTCCTGTTGTTCCCATATGGCTGATGCCCACTCCAGAGCTCTTCCACGCAGCAGTTCAATAACAAAGGCTATCCTAGCCTTGTCTGTGGCGTAAGAGTAGGGCTGTAGATCAAAAACGAATCCACACTGCATAAGAAACTAACGGCACTTTCCCAAATCCCCTTCGTACTTATCTGGTGTCGGAACCTTGGGCTCACGGAAGGAAACCCCTCCAGAAGCGACAGGTGAGAGGGGTGAAGCAGGTGGTGGATGATCCGCAGGCAAACTGAACTGAGCCTGGATATTCGTCAGAATATTAGAACAATTCTGAACTGAAAGCGCGATCTCCTGTAGCGCCGTGTTGTGTTGTCCCAACATCTGACCCTGATGGGTAATGGCATGGCGAACGGAGTCCAGGTCCGCTGGGTTCATTTTTGGCCGGATCGTTCTGTCACGATTCTCTAAGACAGAAGCAGACCAGGACAAGGTGAGTAAAATGAAGGTGAGTATTTATTGGTAGTCTTGATGTGTAATTTGAGTGATCCAGCAGACGGAGCGGCAGCGGAGGTGAGTTGATGAGAGTAAATGGGTTGATCCAATGCAGTCACTGTATCCACCGACGGCCAGGCAAGGGAGTTGAATGTTCCGGGAGAATGACTGTAGTCAGAGTAAACGGGAGTGAGTAACCAGTAACAAGCACAAAACAACAAAACTATCTCAGGAAACATGAGGCTGATACGCTGGCACAACATACTGTTCGTTGCTAACGATCCGGCAGGGAATGGATGTCAGCTCAGGGTTTAAGAAGAGGTGAAGATCAGGACCAGGTGTGCAGAAGGTTGATGAGATGCAGGTGCGAGTAAGAAATAGATCTCCCGCCTAACCTCGTTGCCTGGCAACCAGACAGGGTGCGTTCAGGAACCTTAGACAACACTTAAACAAAAACAGTCATCTCAGGCAGAAACAGACTCAGGAAGCGGGATTCCTGACACCCAGATTAGCTGCAGGGAGCTAGAGTGGAGACCATATAAACACATCATTAGTAGAACAAAAATGTCTTACTATTTGTTAAGTATTAATATCAAACAAATCAGGTAAATACGAAGTTTTCTCTCACAGTAGTTACTGTACATAACTACTCTGTTAATCAAAATGCAATCATTCAGTGATACACAGCAATGTCAGTAAAGTAAATACTTTTACGCATTCGTGCCAACAACAAAACAGTCCACAGCAAGTTCAACAACTCCAACAACTCCCTCCAGTATAACATCAAAGGAACAAATCAGTAATGTCATTTCATTGGACCTACGGTATTTCCTTGTTATATTATTGAGTCGGGCATCACCAATATTCCAGTTACACCATTGAGTTAAATATAATGTTTTTCTGTTCCACTGTACCTCTGTGCCAACAGCAAAAAAATCCACAGAAAGATCAACAACTACAATGACACCATCCAGTACTACATCAAGTATACAAATCTTTAAATTCATTTAATTTGACATATTTCCTTGTTACATGGTTGAAAGAAGTTTGACATAACCAATATTCCAGTTACACCAATGTGTTCAATATATTGTTTTTCTGTTCCACTGTGCCCTAGTACCAACAACAAAACAGTCAACAGCAAGTTCAGCAACTCCAACGACACCCTCCGGTATGAGACCTCAATTATACAAATGTGTAATTACAATTTTAACTTTCGCATTCTTATATTTTGTTCTGTTTTTGTTTTAGAAAACACACTGAACCTACAATTTACTATGGCTATCACCTTTGACTCTAACTTCAATGATGAAAATAATGCAATGTTCAAAGATATTGATCAAACTGTGAGTATACTATATTCCCTCATCCTTATCACAATGTCCATGTGCTGTAATGTAAAGTGTCAACCTGGACTCAGGGGTAGATATAAACGTAAATTGGTCTCACTCCATTTAGTATAATAAGTTACATTTCATATGGTATGTATTAATTTGTGAATGTCCATCCTTCATTTTGCATGATATGTGACATATGACAATTCGTATGATATGTGTCAAATTACAATTTGTTGTGGCTAACATTAGCTAGGTGGCTAGTTGGCAAATATTTGCGAAGCTAAGGTTAATGTTAGGTTTTAGGTTAACGTTCATGTTCACGTTAAGGTTAGGGTTAGGAGAAGGGTTATCTAACATGCCAAGTAGTTGCAAAGTAGCTAAAAAACTATTAAGTAGGCGCACAGTTGCTA